>NC_143579.1:94862417-95165479 GCF_048544385.1 Mastigoproctus giganteus
TAATGCTCCTAAAAACCAAATAACAACAATGCTCATCCTCCAAAACAAAAATTCTCATTGGAAATCCAGCTAAGTTGAAGCAATTTGCAATTGTATTTTCAACAACAGTGTGCCATGCTTTGTTTTCTGTTTTCAGAGCCTGCAGTAGATTAATTCCGCAATCATTCTTCCCATCCTCTATGTTCTGGATAGACTTTTATATGACTTGCTTGCAGTATTATGTATTTCTTAAAGTTATGAATTTTTTTGTTCAGTAACTGAAGCTTTGATGTTTTGCTTGACACCAGGAATTTAACTGAAATAGCAGTTCATGTTGGAAGAACATTGTAAGCTGTGTAGTTATCAATAAGCAAAATGATTTTTCTTTGTTTATCTGTCACAATCTAATCTAGCTTCATCAGCCATTTATGAAAAAAATCAGCTTTAAAATTTGCAATGTATCATATAAGGAGGGCTTTTACACCAGGAAAAACATCATTGCTTCTAAGATTTTCTAGTAATCAGAGGGGGTATTTTCTCTTTTACATTCATTTTGCTACCCAAAAGGAGTCAAACATTTCTTACTCATATTCTACCATGGCAAGATTTGCTTTTCAAAGTTATTGTTTCATTAGGCAAACATTTCTAAACAAACCCATCCTGTCTTTGTGCAGTATATTGTTAGGGCTATAATTTTTTAGAATATCAGATAAATATTTGCACCTTTCATTCCAGATCTTATAAACTAACATTTCAACTTTCTTCAGAAATGTTTCTAAAACCAGTGTCATGTCTTTCTGGAAATTTACTAGCCATCCACTGCTTGCCTTAAATGCTTCATGATTAAAATCTTTAATTAATTGTTCAGCACTGCTTAACCTGGCAGTAGTTGCACTCCAGTTTGTTGCTGTGGGGGGGGGGGGTTGCACTTTGTCTGACAGGTGATCAATTTTGTGTTTTCTTTATGGAAAAAAGTTTTTGGATTTTTTTTTAAATTCTGCTTGCAGTATACCAGTATATCATCTTTTTTTGAATAGATATTTGTATGTATTGTATTTAGATTTTTAATTTTTTAATTAGAAAATTAAATATTTAAAAAATACTCTGCTTTTTACATGCTATTTAAAAAAAAAAAAAAAAACAAAGATTCTGCTGAAGATGGGAAACAAAAAGTTACAGCTGTAAATATAAACATAAAACTATTAGTCTCCTTCGTTACCTACTGCAAAAAACAGTTTTGTGTGAAATTTTTGCACATGTATTTCTGCTTATTTATTACAAATAAAGTAGTAATATGCAGCAAATTTTATTAATTATTTTGAAAATTAAAAGGAAAAAAAAAAACCCTGTTATAGTCATAAATATAAACATACCACTGTGAGGCACCTCAATTTTAGAGTTGCTAAAAGCATTAAACACCCAAAAATTCAAAATTACATGTGTCTACATGTTTCTGCATATCATTGCTGTTCAATCAAAACCTCATATGTTGAATTCATAAAACAATTGATTTTGTTTGTAATGAGTTTCATTTTTGGTCCCACATCACCCTGCAAAATCTCAGAAATAATCAACCGATCAAAACAAGTGTTTGAAGACAATGCAAAAACCTTGCATGTCATTGGCTGCATATTGTGACCATCAAAACTTCATATGTTATGGATGGTGTTGTGTTGCCACGAGTGACTTCTGTTGATATGAGTGTTTAAAGTGTGTGTTGATTGCAATTATAATTCTGTACCTCACTTGTTTAAAAAGTGTTTAAAAAGCAACTGTGTATGTTAACACCAGGTAAGAAGCCATATTTTTTTAGATAATCACATACAAAAGTACATAACCCATACATAACCTAACTGTAATTTTAATCTCTGTTATTGCAAATGGTTACTGGTATTCTCAAGTGATATTGTTAAATGTTATAAGAGTATACTTATTGAACTTTAAGAACTAAAGTTAAATGTTTAGCATTCATATTCTACATTATTGTGCCAATATAAAACTTAATTTTAAATTCCTGTATGTTACTTTCCATCAACATACAAGATTTTGAATCTTTCTTTGGGCATGTTTTCAGTTCACAAAAAATGGCTAACAGGGACAAGATGATGGTGAAAATGGTGCTTGCTGAGGAAAGAAATACTATGAATCCAACAAATTTGATCAGCCATGAAGAAATAGTTGAAACTGATTGTGAAGACAATGGAATTGCCTCAGATTTTTCATTATTTTCAGACTTGCCTGAATACTGCCCTAGTTCCTTGGGTTCTAGCTGCTCAAGTAATGAACAAAAAAGGAAACCAAAATGGAAGAAACGAAAAAAAAAACAAAAAAAAAACAACAAACACCAGGCTTACTCAGTACACACCCACACATTGACAGGGATATTCATCTGTACCAAGTGATCTTCTGAGTACTTCTACATCAGAACCTCAATAATTCTGTACTCTTAATCCTATGATACAAGAAGAACATATTAGTGAAATGAATGGACAACAAAAAAAAAAGAAAGCGTAAAGGTCTTGCAGATTCTGAATCCTGGCAAAGAAGTAAACAAAAAAAAAAAAGCCTGCAGGCTTGGAGAAAGCTATTTAGGAGTAAAAAAGGACTTGCAGTCAGGAAAATATTCTCAAAGTGTGCTTAAGAATGAAAGAAAAATATGTGACAGATGCAACTGTAAGCGTAGGGAAAAAAGCAAGAAATTTCATTGCCACGAATTCTCTGATGAAGAGAGACTTGCACTGTTTAATAGTTTTTGGAAGAACATGGATTGGAACCAGCGGAAAGTGTACGTAGCTTCACTTGTCAAAAGCAGTGCTTCTGGTACTAGAAGAAAAGGTTATCATGATCAGGAGTCATCTCATAAAGGTAATGTTTTTCAATACCATCTCAAGAAGAATAATGTCGAACTGTTACGAGTTTGCAAGCTAATGTTCCTGGCTACTTTTGATGTAGGAGAATTTTTGGTTCGGGACTGGGTGTTGAAAAGTATTAATGGCACACCAATTGCTCCTTGTGACAAGACAAAAGAAACCAATAAGAAGAGAGATGCTGACAATGAATGCAAGCAGTACCTGAGAGATTTCCTGACTGAAGTGCCAAAATTGACCAAACTGTACTTGGAACCTATATGGGAATCCAAATGCCATCTTTTCAAGAATACCAAAAACAAGCAGCAGCAAAGAAAAAAGAGGTAGTGCAGTGGAGTACATTTCAAAGTCTTTCATGACATGATCTGAGTCTCTACATCCCGAAAAAGGATCAGTGTAACACTTGCTCACAATACAGTATGGGAAACCTTCCACAATCAGACTATGATGCACACCAAGAAAGAAAGAAGCTGGCAAGAGATGAGAAATAAGGAACAGGCATAGTTAGATCCTAGTATTCGGTGCTATACTATGGATGTACAGGCTGTACTCCTGTCTTCATGTATCTGCAATGTACTACAAAACAAAACTCAAAGTACACAACTGTACGATATACAATCAAGTAACAGAAGAGATAATATGCCATCTATGGAATGAATCGGATGGTGGAATGTCAGCTGATATTTTTTCATCGATGCTCTACAACTTTCTACTAACCGAATACAATTTACACCTAACTGTGAAAAAAATAATTGTATGGACATTTGTCCATATAATTATTTTTTATGGACAAATGTCCATAAAATTATCAAATGGTTGCACATACCAAAATCGGAATGTGGCAATGGCAAACGCACTTTTCAAATCGTGTTTTCAGGTAATTATTACAGACTTAAAGTATTCCTCCCAAATATTCCTCTAAACTTTATTAGAAAGTTTAGAGGAGAGTGTAACTGGTGCATTTCCTTGAAATAGAATGGCATGAATACTACTTTTTTTTAATCCATAGGATTTTATTTGTTGTTACTTTTAACAAATGAATTAAACTAATAAATCCACTTCCCTCTAGGAAATGGGCAATCATTCGACTCAATTGAAAAAATACGAGCGTTGTCTGTGAGATGATACAAGTTGCATGCTTGAGAAAACTGAAAGGAAAAAAAGAGGTGTGCTGCATGTCTGGTTCTTTCATGTAGTTACTCTGAAAACAGTAAAATATCGCTTCAAAACAACTAGGTATATATTTAGAAGGTAGATAAAGTTTTAGCTATTAATTTTGATCCAAAAAAAAAAAAAGTGCAGAAGTTTTTGTACGAGTTATGTGACAGGTTCTGTGCGACAAACACTCGGTTAAAGCAATGTTCTTTTCCTAGCACTTGGAAACCACCTTTCACACTTATCTATAGCTGGATAATCTGCAATTCTCATTCATTTTTTACTAAGTGTTTAAGTATGTTCCTGCCTGCTTCCAAATTGTATCTTTATATGCTAGATAAGTTGACAGAATGATAGGTAGAATCCCAAATTTAGGAACAGTTATGGGCCTCTTGCCATTCTTCTGTGGAATGATCGGCTAATTTTACTTGCAGTTGACACCTTCCTTTTTCTGTAGTGCTGTCATGCATAGAGGTGGAAATTTCACTGAAATATATGTGCATTTACTCCTAAAATAAAACAAAACCAAAACATGCTAAATAAAATCATAAAATGATTCTGCTGGTATTATTTAAGGATGTACAGGCTGCAAAGTTCCACTGTTGACAAAGGAGGCAATTGTCTTTGAAAGCTTTGTGTTTTTTTTATTGCTTTTAGCTCTGTAATATCAAATATTCATATAGTTTTCATTTTATCTGTTTATTATTATTGATTGCTTTTAACTCCATACCTTTAATCAGTTTATTTTATTTATTTTTATATTAAATATACAGTTTTATCCTGTGTTTAATTTAATTTAATTTTATTTTATTCAAGTCTTAAAGTCTGTGTCATATATACAGGTTGGTGAATCTATTTCAGTTGTTATAAGTGGTTATTTTCCCAACCGCCAAGGCCTATTTGAAGATTTAGTTAATTCTAAAGGGAGAATGTACTGGCAGTTCCCATTACACCCAATTCATATATATAGGTACAGTACTGTACATATGTGGCGCCTTCGTAGCCAGGTGGGCAGGAGCAGCAGTGCATAGCACACGCTTCTTGATCAGACCGGGGTTCGAGCCCGTGACCACCAAATACGGAGGATGCGGAAAGGTCAGGAAATGACCACCGCATATCCCTGGAGCAATATGGCCTTAGTTGCTAATGCTCCTAAAAACCAAACAACAACTGTACATATGTATTTGATCTTTACACAGCAGTCAGAAACTGATTGCTGTGTTAAGTTTAGAAGGTCACTTGATAGTTTTTAAAGTGATTTGTCAAGAGAGAGAGAGTGAGTGCACACACACATGAACATTTAATAAACTGATGCAATTGACATCATTGATCAACTTCCTGCTCACTACTTGAATATAACCCTGAGGAGAAACATTTTGGATTAACCTAGCTTTGAGACCAGATCACAAAATTGTCAATTTATGGAGTACAACATTAATCATTTGCCTCCCCTGCCCTTATACATTATGGATAGACATGGAAATCAAAAATTGATTTGTCTATATATGGACTGTGCATCAATCTAAGGCATAAGTTGGGAATGAGAGTAGCCTTGTGCAGGTGAAGCTTTTACGGCTCCAGAAAATAGAGAAGTTTTTTCTGTTTTATTAACTTAAATTGGTTTAAATTGGCATATTAACTTACTTTCTAGAGTAGCTTTATATTCCTAGTTAGGATACTTAGTTTAAATTTTAACTTAGATACAGATTTTGTAGGCTATTACTTAGTATTGGTATCCAATCCACGTGTTTTACAAGTTTTGCAGTTAGTCGCTTAATTGACTAATTGTTATATTAAATTATTTTCTATAAGTAGCGTATAGACCTAGACAAGATCCTTGGTTTATTCTGAATTCAGACAGCCAGATTTTGGAAGTTAATTAATACTTAAGTGTCCGTATATTTACCATTCATAAATTGCTGCCATTGTTATATGATACAGCGTTATATCCCGATCTAGATAGCATAGCTTAGTATAGTATATACTATTATCAATTAATCAGAAAAATTTATTAATCTTGTTAAACTTCATTGTCAATTAAATTGTACTTTTTAACTAAATACATATAACGACTTAGATTTTACAAACGTAACATAATTAATTAATACATAACTTGATACGGAAGTTGTATATCGGAACTCGGATATAATACTCGATACTGAAAAAAATATATAGATATATAGTGTTATAACTGCATTGGGATACAATTTTAGGGTTATAATTTTGTACTGGAATTGAAATTTTATTGAAATTGAATCGAAATCATGACTCAGACCAGAGCAGAAAAGCAAAAGGCTCAAGCTAATGGGAGTGCTCTGGGTCAAGGAAGAACTTAAGCGGGTGGGGCAGTTGCCCTCTGAATCACAGCCTTTTAAAATGCACTGCTTGCTTGATGTTTGTGGAGCAATCAGGTAGGGACGTAATATTGCCAAGTGGGATGTCTTTGTGTGTGTGCGCGCGTGCGAGATAAGGGGTGTGAGGAAATGAGGCTACAACTAAGTGTTATGGGCCTATCTGAGAGCTTGAAGGACAGGTGGATGCTCTAAAAAGATCTAAATTGAGGGCCAATCAAACTCTCAGCTGCCCACATCAACACCAGAGCATGCACTTGATCATCACGCAACACAGCGGCAACATCCAAGGCAGAATGCGCTGATCCCACAGGAACTAGTAGTTGTTTGTGACTATTGTCAGGGAAACAGGAAACATGGTATGTAAAAAGCATAGGTGGAACAGGACCAGGGTATGTCTGCCAGGAGCAAAGGTTGATGACGTTTTAGAGCAATGTCATTTTTTAAGGGCATAAAAGGTGATATTGTTGTACACGTTGGCACTTATCATATTAAGAGTAGGAGACCAGTGAAATTACTTAAAAAGTACAGATCACTGTTGAAAAAAAGCTGTGAATTAGGGTTGAATTTGAAAGTGTCTGCAATTCTGCCCAGACACGATAGGAGGGAGTATATGATGAGGGCCTTGTCAATCAATTCGACCCTGGAAGGATTGTGCAAGGCTCAAGGGGTAAAATTTTTTTCAGCCTGGTCTGTACATGTTAACAGGAGAGACTGCTTCTACAGGGATGGGATACACTTAAATAGAAAGGGTGCAAGAATATTTGCTGATGATATCGAGGCAGTATTAGGTCGGTCGGAAAACTGCTAGCTTGGAGGGATACAAGGACTAATAGATTAACAGTAGCCACTGGCAGAGGTGAAAGTGATTCTTGCACTGCTTCTATTGGAATGAGCAGCAGCCTGGAAAACAAGAGGCAGGGTATTTCAGAGACTGCTGAGAGTCATTGTCGTACAAGTAAACACATGGGTAGTGTTAAGTAAATAAATTTGATGAATTTGAGGTATTTCTCAAAACATCAAAGGCAGATATTGTTGGGATATCAGAGACATTGTGTCACACAGATATAAGGAATGCAGAACTGGAATTTGGGGAGTACAATGTGTACAGGAAGGATAGACAGGATAGGAAGGGAGGAGGGTGTTATGCTATTAGTTAAGAAACACATAAAATCCAAGAACATGAAGCCAGTCAACATCGCTGGACAGTGCAGTGCTGAGTCAGTTTGGTATGACATAAGCATTGGCAGATCAAAATTGAGAGTAGGAATGTGTTATAGGCCTAATGACTCTGATTACTATAATAAGAAACTGTACAGGGAAATAGTGGGCCAGTAAATCATAGTCTTATAATGGGGGATTTTAATTTTCCAGATATTGACTGGAATTTGTGGGTTGGTCACTCACACACTAGCAAAGCTTTTGCGGATTTATTGGATCATTGTTTTCTACATCAGCATGTTCGGGATGCAACTAGAGGGAGTAATACTCTTGATCCGATTATCAGTAGTGATTCTTCATGCATTAAGAATCTGCAGATATCTAGGTGGCAGTGATCACAGTGTGCTGAAGTGGGATTTACTCAAATAGGTAACTACCATCAGGGGTAAAGGGAAGGGTTTTTGCTTTCATAAAGGTGACTACATCGGTCTGAGACAGCATTTAAATTCTATACGGTGGGACCAACTGATGATGTTACCAACAGCAAATTCAGAATGGGAAACATTCAAAAAATTAATCTTGGAAGCTACTAGGCTTTACATACCAACTAAGAAATATTGTTCAAGGTTTAGGCCTAAATGGATGTCAGATGAACTAATGACACATATGGCAGAGAAGAAAAATGCATGGGATACATATAAATCAATGGGTGACATGGAAGCTGATGATAGATATAAGCTATTCTGTAACCAAGTCACAAAGGAGATTAGGCAGGCAAAGGCAGATTATGAGAAATCTTTGGCAAAGGATGTAAAGAAAAATAGCAAAGAGATTTTTACCTATGTAAACTCTAGAAGGAAAGGTATGAATCAGATTGGTCCCCTGGATGTTGATGGTTCAACTGTTGATGATCCTGCTCATGTGGCTAACAAACTAAATGAATATTTTGCATCTACATTCACACATGAGGAGTTATTTAGGGAGGGGAATGCCACAGGTGAATTGAACTCTGGCAGTGAGCTAGATGATTTTGTAATAACTGAGAGGAAAGTTGAGGAGAAATTGTTGAAGATAAACATAAAAAATTCCCCCGGGATGGATGGAATCTATCCACTTATATTAAAGGAGGCAGCAAAGGAAGTAAACAAACCCTCAGCCATAATTATTAGAGCTTCTTTGGACTCAGGGGAGGTACCCATGGACTGGAGATGTGCAAATGTGATCCCATTTTATAAAGGAGGATCAAAGGGCGACACAAGCAATTATAGACCTGTAGTTTAACTTCTGTTCCAGGAAAATTAATTGAGGCGCCTGTAAAAGAAGCACCGCAGGATCATCTAGACAAGACTTCAGTTATAGCTTGGACACAGCATGGTTTTGTTAAGGGAAAGTCTTGCATGACCAATTTGATTGGATACTATGATGTGGTCACAAAGGAACTGGATGCAGGAAATAATTTTGATATCATATATTTGGATCTTAGAAATGCTTTTGATACTGTTGCACATGGAAGACTGCTGAACAAATTTGAGCTGTGTGGCATTGGAGGCAAATTGCTGCTATGGATAAAGGGATGATTGAGTGGGAGAAGACAGAGAGTGGTAATCAATGGTCACTGCTCATCATGGACTAATGTTATTAGTGGAGTCCCTCAGGGTTTAGTGTTGGGTCCATTGTTGTTTTCTGTATTTATAAATGATATTGATGATGGTATATCATGCTTAATGTCCAAGTTTACAGACTTGTTGACAGGGTTGTTAAATGCACTAATGACAGTACGCTGCTGCAACAGGATCAAAAAAAGTTGAGCAGATGAGCTAAGAGGTGGCAAATGAAGTTTAACATTGACAAATGTAAAGTACTACATATGGGAAGCAGTAACCCCAGAGTAACTTATCAACTCTGTGGTACTACACTGACAGTAGTAGAGAACGTAAAGGACCTGTGGGTAATTGCGCAGGCAGATATGAAGTTTTCTGAGCAGTGCAGACGGTCTGTAAGAGTAGCTCGTGGTGTCTTGTCAATGATATACAGGAATTTTTCTAGCAGGGATAAGGAGGTGATTATCCTCTTGTATAAAGCAATGGGTAGGCCACACCTTGAGTACTGTATACAGGAGGCCTCATTTTAAGAAGGATGTAGAGCTGTTGGAATGAGTACAAAGAAGGGCAACAAGATTAGTGAATGGAACAAAGGGTTGCTCTTATGAAGAAAGGCTTAAGTTTTGCAAATTACAGTGTCTGGAGACTAGGCACCTGCAAGGTGATTCGGTTGAGGTGTATAAAGCCTTGAATGGTTTGAGCATGCTCAGTGCTGATGGGATTCTTCCTCATGTGCAGAATAATCACCTGAGAGGGCATAAATTCAAATTGAGGAAAGACGGATGTAGGATAGATGTGCGGAAGTTTGCCTTTAGCCAGCGGGTAGTTGGTTTATGGAACAGACTTCCATCATTTGTTGTGGAAGTTGATAGCCTAAATAAATTTAAGGCTGGGCTGGACAGGTATTTGGAACGAACGGTGGGGTGAAATGGGAGAGTTTTTTTTTTTTTGGCTGATGCTGCATAAGCTTGCATTCTTGGATCATGTGCCTCTACTAATGCTAATGCTAATAAGGTGCTCCCCACCATCAATGAGTTTTTCTGGGTTTTTCAGCCCACCAAAAATGCAAGTTTGCTCATGAACATGTTCTCCTACAGATATCATACACTTACAATTATAAGTGCACACTTGAAGGCACTGTTAATACTGATGTTTATTTTTAACATGTAAACAAACGAGTTATAAACAGGATTAAATCAAATTCTGGCATTTTGATATGATGTATAAAATTTCCCCCCCCCCTCCTTTCCCACTTAGTGGTAGTGCTGATGGGGAATTGAGTGTTTGATAAATTTGGTTTCCATTGGACTGTAAACAGAAATGTTATTAGGGAGGGAACATGTACAGTCACATTAAAATCTCATAAACTAACCATTATCTTAATAGTAAGCTAAAAAAAAAAAAAAGGAAAAAACTGAGTTTTTGGAACATTTTTTGAAAAAACTCCTGACTGTTAAATGGTTAAATGTAGTTTTATTTAACATGAATTTTAAAGTATTATTCTATAGTAATGTTCCATCTGACCATGCTTTCTAATAATTTGTCCAATCTTTCTTTAAAATTTATTTGAACTACTCACTTTAATGACACCAGGTAGAACTTTATTCCGACAATCAATTACTTTCTGTCTGTAAACAAATTTCCATACATCTATACTGCAACTATCCTTTTCCATTTTAAATTTATGTCCCCTTGTAGGTGCCATTCAAGAAAGAGTAAGAATACCATTAGTATTGAGTTTACTCAACTCATTCAAAGCCTTAAATACTTCTGTCAGGTCTTCTTACAGGCACTGCAGTTTACAGAACTGATGTCTTGGCAAGAGTATCCTTTTATGCCCCTTACTTGTTTGAGATATTGAGGAATTCATCTTATCAATGTTCACTATTAATTAATGTCATTGTTACAAATGGAACAAGTGAAGTAAATATTTTGTCTCAGTTAATTAGTCAAGTTGCGATATTTGCCATAAATGAAAGAAAGTTTTAATTCAGTTGATTACTTATATTAAGTGTCAAATAGGAAAGACTAGGTCAGTAATTTATCAGACTAGTACTGCACACTTGCCAAAGTAAATAAAAAAGCTTTAAATCAATGTGCTTGGGTGGGGGGAATGATTGGGAAGTGATTGCTCTTGTAGGAGAATCACTGGGAATTGCTGCCATACTCACCCCCTGCTGAACCTTTGCTTGTTCCTTGGAAATGTTAGCTGGTGCCTCATTGCTCATTCTGCTAGTTGTCCTTTAATCTGGGAAGTAACACAGCACCAGCCAATATTTTACAGGGCACTAGCAAAGCAAACATCGAGCGGGAGTATTAGTTCATTATCTGAGATGAGTCCACTGCATTTCATAATGCTGCCTTACAGATTCTTGATTAAACATCATTCAGAACTGTTAGCATAATAACAAGAATGGGAGGCATATATCTTGATGATTAATGAATAATGCTGAAAATTATTTCAAACCCATTATTGTTCAAATAAATTTAATTATTCTCTGTTTTGTCACCCTTTAATAATATGTAGGAGTAGTAATTTCTACTTTATTTTACTTAAATATTGACTTTAAAATCAAATAATAAATAAAATGGCAAAATACATGTACTACATAAGTAAAAATATTTTATTATTTATTATTATTATTAGCCATATGGTGCAAGGAAGCCTGAGGCTTATGCTGCACTAGCCAAAAATAAATTCCCACATTACCCTGAGAGAGAGAGAGAGAGAGAGAGAGAGAGAGAGAGAGAAGGGAATCACCAAGAAAGAGAAGAATGGTGATGATATCCGGCTCAGGACCTTGGGTTTGCCAAGCCCATACTCACCAGATGTGAGCCCCTTGGGCATTCAGAAAGTATCGATGAAAGACTTTTATTTATAAGAAATACTGTACACCAGATACTACTTATGACTGCTTTTCACTTATTAATACATTAATTTTTGCTATTAATGCTTAATCAATCATAGAATATACATTTTTATAAGCAGCAGAACTTCAAGAGAAATAGCTGTGGAGTTACAATTTCCCCTCTATCTTGCCTCAACTATAGATGAAATAAAAATATATTGATGAAACACTAACACTGAAATTCATTTTACGATAAGTTCTCTGATGTTTTACCCCATATCTTAAATGTGATGGAAATCTGAAATACATTTTTAATGGCCCCAGGTGGCAAGCGAATTCAAGGTCAAGTGATTTTTTTTTTTGCGATCTATAGAGTGCTCTTCAAAAGCGACTCAAGTTATTTCTAAGTTTCTACATTTCTCTTAGTGGTCTTATTTTTAAAACCGTTCTGTACTTAAAGCCACAAGTTAGAACACAGAAAGGAAACTCACCTTTATTTATCCATATATTTCTAATTCCACTTACCGACTAAAACTTTAAATGCTTGGCCTCCTAGCGGCACTGCTCCTGCTTCCCTGTGACAGGCCGGAAAACCTTGGCAGAAAAGTCTTCTTGCCAAGGGCTAAAAAGGAGCAAACATGGCACACACAGACCATGTTGACATGGAAAATGACAATCCAAAGAGACAGAAGACTAACCGAATGGAGCAACCCTGCCTATCTTTCTTAATCTTCCACTCTCTTAGTAATCAGCCTATGAGTAAATTGTCTCCTTATGTTATACAGAAGCATCTGGAGGGTATTGCAGGATCTCCCAAGATGGTGAAGAGACTGCAATCAGGAGATTTACTATTAGAAACCATGAACCAAAGACATTCTGAAAAGCCTTTACAACTAACAAGCTTTGCTGGCATTCCTGTAAAAATATCTCCTCATGCAACCCTAAATTCACCTAAGGGTGTCATATCTAGTGGGATTTATTAAATGTCACCGAGGAAGAAATAACCAAGAATTGCAGGGACAGAGTGTAATTGAAGCAAAAAGAATAATGATTAACACGTTGACTGCCAAGCTAGTTTAAGAAAAAAAATTCCCTGGGGCTAAAAAATGCTTAGTAAATAATTTGATTAGTAATTCTAAAGTAAATATTGAAATGTCAGTGTTATGCAGTTTTTTTTGCTTAAAAATATCAAAAAAAGATTTTTTTTTTTGTGTTGCATATATGGGGCCGACGTGGGCAGTAGGTTACTTTATTCCTTGAGATGCCTCGTCGGCCGCATATGTGTGATGCTATTACAGCATACATACGAAAGTCATTTGTGATTAGCTTATTGCACGCATGGTGCTCACTGCAATAAAACTAATTGTGATAAAATAAACTCTCAAGCATCGCAATAAGTTTGTCAGTATTGTTAGAAATTTTGTGAAAGCAAGTTTGTTAGCGCACTGTATTATTAGACCGGGGTTCGAGCCCATCACCACCAAATAAGGAGGATGCGGAAAGGTCAGGGAATGACCACCGCATATCCCGGAGCAATATAGCCTTAGTTGCTAATGCTCGCAAATAACAAAAAAAAAAAACCTGTATTATTCATCATGTTGTGTTGTGTTTTTCCATAAGTTTGCACGAGTGTGTTGTAAAAAAAAAAATATCTATTATTACTATTATTATTATTAATAGCCATATGGTACAAGGAAGCCTGAGGCTTATGCTGCACCAGCCAAAAAAAAAAAAATTTCCTGCGTTACCCTGAGAGAGAAAGAGAGAGAGAAAAGTAGAAAGGAATCACCAAGGAAGAGAAGAATGGTGATATCCAAAAGCAATGGCTAAAAGAAGAGGAACTGAGAGAAATTGCTGAAAATCTTAGTATCAGTTCTGAAGATAAAAGATTTTGACTGATGATTCGGTAAAAGATCCTGACTGGTAAATTTCTTCAAATGAAGGAGATACTGAAATACTGGAAAATATTGAAGAAGTGCTTCAAGACTGGATGGAAGAAGAAAACACGGATGAGAAATTTGAAAAGACCGAAGAACCTGTGATTGAAGCGACTGAAACAAATGACATGATTGAATGGACTAAATACGAAGGGTGCCAAAAAAGATTTGATTTTACAGGCAAATCGTGACTGCAAATAGAGGTATCAAGAAACATTACTCATCTTGAGGCATTTTCATTATTTTTTGATGAAGAAGTAATAAATCTTATTGTAAAGGAAACAAACAAATGTGCCGAACAAAAAATTCAGAGTATCAGAGCTTCGCTGCAAAGTCGTCTAAAAAAGTGGGTTTCAACAACTGATGAGATAAGAAAGTTTTTTGTGCTTCTTATATGGATGGGATTAGTAAGATTGGGCAGTATTGCATCTTACTGGTCAACCAAACCTATCTATAAAAATAATTTAGTAACAAAAATTATGTCTCACAACAGATTTGAATTGTTGTGAAAATATTGTGAAAATATCAGAAAATATTTTTCCCCGGCGAAGATTTCGCCATAGACAAAACTCTTATTCCTTGGAGGGGCAGGTTGATATTCCGACAGTATATTCCAAATAAAGTGCACAGGTATGGAATCAAGCTGTTCAAGTTATGTTCCACTGAAGGATATACCTGGTCGAGCAAGGTCTATTCAGGTAAATCTGAAAATTATATAAAATCTGTAGGTTTAGCTGCAAAGGTCTGTGATGAGTTATCGCAAGGACTTCTAAATGAAGGTCGCACTTTGTACATAGACAATTTTTATACCAGCTGCCATCTGGCATTATTATTTCTTCCTAAAAACTCACGTTATTGGTACATTCCGAGTGAATAAATAATTTATGCCCAAAGAAGTGATGTACTCAAAGCTAAATAAAGGGGAGATGATCGCCAAGGAAGAAAAAAATGGAATTATTGTTCTAAAGTGACAAGATGTGAGACTACTAACAATAAAGCATGCCCGCCCCAGAAATGGTTGATGGACACTCCACCAGTAAAGGAAGATGGAAAGAAGCAAAAAAAAAAAAAAACCACTTCCTATTCTATATTATAATAAGGGAAAAGCAGGCATTGATCTGTCGGATCAAATGGGTTTGTATGCCACAACACTAAGAAAGGGGGTAAAGTGGTATCGGAAATTAGCGATAGAATATATACTCGGAATATCAGTTGTCAATGCATATGTGGTATACAAAGAGTGCCATGCAAAAGCAAATAAAAATAAGAAGATTTCGGGAAGAGGTAGTTATGGATTTGCTAAATATAGAACGGAAAGAGACACGTGAAAAGCCAAAATGTGGTAACACTCATATACAAATGACAAAAATCAACGCAAACAACAAGAAAGTTAGAAGGATGTACATTTTTTGTTATGCAAAATTGAAAGTCGGAAGGAAAATCAGTTGCTAGCAGAAAGGGGAAAAAAGTTTTGTCGTATTGCCCAGACTGTATTCATCAGCCTTTCATGTGTTTGTACAACATAAATTTTCATAATTTTGCAATTATAAAATTTATAATAATAAAGAATTTTTAAATAATGACCAGTTACTCGCTTATTTTTTCTCATAGCACCATGCAAATTTCATCACATGTAACACCGGAGGCCACGCTTTTCAAAAATAATGCAAATTTTAAACAATCGTCAGTGCTATACAGCTAATGCAGCTCCCACTGAAACAATGGGTGTTGGCAATATATGTCCAATGCCTAAAAAACGTAATGGTGTTGGACATATACGGCTGATGCGGCACTCAGTGTGTTAAAAAAGATAATCAACTTGCACCTACCAGAAATTTATTCTTACCTTCAATACACCCAGTTTACCCTCTGCTGTAAAAGCAGGTTATTTATTTTGTCACATTCACCCCTACATTCCCAACCCTTTAAGATGCTATAAATGCCAAAAGTGTGGCCACTCTCAAACAGTGTGCAGAGGAATTCCTATTTGCCCTAACTGTGGGTGCTCTGGCCATATACAAAGTGACTGTACAGCTACAAAAATTACCTGTCCAAATTGCAAAGGTGACCATCCTGCATATTCCAAGACGTAAAAAACCGAGAAAAAAATAGTAAAATACAAGGTTAAGAACAAAGTCAGTTACCAAGAAGCGAGAAAACTAGTTGCACCAACTATAAACCAAAATATTACCTATGCAAATGCTGTAAAAAATATCAAACAGTCTCCGTTCAAACTGATGTCACAGTTCCCACTACTAAATAAATTTCTGATTGGGCTAGAAAAGTCCTTGCTGAGCTACAACCAAGTGTATGCAGGCAACAATCCAAGACCTCAGACCAAGCAAATAATACTCCTCTGACGATTCCATCTCCTCCTCCAGTGATTGCTACCACATCCCGTATTACAAACTCAAATGCTACCAGAAATATTCAGGACAGAATCATGGACCTAGATGGTACATCTATACAGGGAAATCCTAGTTTAAAAATCTATGCTGAAGAAGAAGGAAAAATGGACACTGGTCGGCCAGTTTTCCCAAAAAAGGACAAACCAATATCGGATTGTTATAAACCAGTCACCTTCAAAAAGCAGTCAGAATCAGCTCCATCAACTAAACACAAATAATTCCTTGTATTTTACAATGAACTGCAGAGGCTTTCATTGCAACACAGATGATATCCAAAAATTAACCTTATTCTCCAGTTGTCCTTTGTCTTCAGGAAACATACCTAACCTCGAAAATTTCTCCTTTGATAAAGGACTATTGCATTTATCGAAGAGATTGAAATACAGCTAATGCCACCCATGGTGGTGTGGCAATGGTGGTGTGGCAATCCTAGTAAATTCATAGATCCCAACTAAACATATCCCACTTCAAATGGAAATAGAAGCTGTTGCTATTCGTATAACTCTCCATATTGCAATAACACTTGTCTCAATCTACCTACCGCCAAACAATACTTACTCTTTAAAAGATCTTGAAGGCCTATTCATACAGATACCTCCACCTCTTTGTATTTTAGGGGGCTTTAATGGGCACCACCCCTTATGGGGTGCTACTAAATTAGATAGACAGTGTCAACTAATCGAAAGCTTTTTAGAGGTACTAAATCTCACCATGCTCAATACTGGTGCATCCACGCACATACAGCTCCTAACTGGGCATGCCTCAGCAAGAGATCTCTCAATTTGTTCTAATAAAAATAAATGATCCCATGGGCAGTGACAACTTTCCAATAGAATGGTATGTCTGCCAGGGGCAAAGGTTGATGACGTTGTAGAGCGAATATCATCTTTTAAGGGCACAAAAGGTGATATAGTTGTACACGTTGGCACTAATAATATTGAGAGTAGGAGACCGGCAGAATTACTTAACAAGTACAGGTCACTGTTGAACAAAAGCCGAGAATTAGGGTTGAATTTGAAAGTGTCTGCAATTCTGCCCAGACACGATAGGAGGGAGTATATGATGAGAGCCTTGTCGATCAATTCGGCCCTGGAAAGATTGTGCAAGGCTCAAGGGGTAGAATTTTTTTCAGCCTGGACTGTACTTGTTAACAGGAGAGATTGCTTCTACAGGGATGGGATACACTTAAATAGAAAGGGTGCAAGAATATTTGCTGATGCTATCGAGGCAGTGTTAGGTGGGTCGGAAAACTGCTAGCTTGGGGGGAGACAGAGACCAATAGATTGACAGTAGCCACTGGCAGAGGTGAAAGAGATTCTTGCACTGCTTCTATTAGAATGAGCAGAAGCCTGAACAACAAGATGCACGGTATTTCAGAGACTGCTGGGAGCCATTGCGGTACAAATAAACACATGGGTTGTGTTAGGGTAGCTAAGAATAGAAACAGGTGCAGGTATACTTGCGTGTACACCAATGCTAGGAGTTTAGTAAATAAATTTGATGAATTTGAGGTATTGCTCAAAACATCAAAGGCAGATATTGTTGGGATATCAGAGACGTGGTGTCACACAGATATAAGGGATGCAGAACTGTAATTTGGGGAGTACAACGTCTACAGAAAGGATAGACAGGATAGGGAGGGGTTATGCTATTAGTTAAGAAACACATAAAAACCAAGGAAGTGAAGCCAGTCGACATCGCCGGACAGTGCAGTGTTGAGTCAGTTTGGTGTGACATAAGCATTGGGAGATCAAAATTGAGAGTAGGAGTGTGCTATAGGCCTAATGACTCTGATGAGTATAATAAGAAACTGTACAGGGAAATAGAGTGGGCCAGTAAATCAGAGAGTCTTATAATGGGAGATTTTAATTTCACAGATATTGACTGGAATTTGGGGGCTGGTTACTCACACACTAGCAGGGCTTTTGTGGATTTATTGGATGATTGTTTTCTACATCAGCATGTTCGGGAGGCAACTAGAGGGAGTAATACTCTTGATTTGATTATCAGCAGTGATTCTTCATGCATTAAGAATCTGCAGATAAATGAACCACTAGGTGGCAGTGATCACAGTGTGCTGAAGTGGGATTTACTCAAAGAGGTAACTACCATTAGGGGTAAAGGGAAGGGTTATTGCTTCCGTAAAGGCGACTACGATGGACTGAGACAGTATTTAAATTCTATACAGTGGGACCAACTGATGATGTTACCAACAGCAAATTCAAAATGGGAAGCATTCAAAGAACGTATCTTGGAAGCTACTAGGCTTTACATACCAACTAAGAAATATTGTTCAAGGTTTAGGCCAAAATGGATGTCAGATGAACTTAATGAGGCATATGGCAGAGAAGAAAAATGCATGGGATACTTACAAATTAACACATGACACAGAAGCCTATGATAGATACAAGTTGATATGCAACCAAGTTACAAAGGAGGTTAGGCAGGCGAAGGCAGATTACGAGAAATCCTTGGCAAGGGATGCAAAGAAAAACAGCAAAGAGTTCTTTACTTATGTAAACTCTAGAAGGAAGGGGATGAATCAGATTGGTCCACTTGATATTGATGGGTCAACTGTTGATGATCCTGCTCAGGTAGCTAACAAACTAAATGAATATTTTGCATCGACATTCACACATGAGGAGTTATTCAGTAAGGGGAATGCCAGAGGTGTATTCAACTCTAGCAGTAAGCTACAGAATCTTGAAATAACTGGGAGTAAAGTGGAGGAGAAACTGTTGAAGATAAACACAAGGAAGGCACCCGGGGTGGATGGGATCTATCCAGTTATATTAAAGGAGGCAGCAAAGGAAGTAAGCAAACCCTTAGCCATAATTATGAGAGCTTCCTTGGACTCAGGGGAGGTACCCATGGACTGGAAATGTGCAAATGTGACCCCAATTCACAAAGGAGGATCAAAGGCTGACACAAGTAATTATAGACCTGTGAGCTTAACTTCTGTTCCAGGAAAATTAATGGAGGCACTGGTTAAAGAAGCACTGCAGGATCATTTAGACAAGACTTCAGTTATAGCTCAGACACAGCATGGTTTTGTTAAGGGGAAGTCTTGCCTGACCAACTTGATTGGATACTATGATGCAGTCACAAAAGAACTGGATGCAGGGAATAACTTTGATATTATATACTTGGATCTTAGAAAGGCTTTTGATACTGTTGCACATGGAAGACTGCTACCCAAATTGGAGCAGTGTGACATTGGAGGCAAATTGCTGCTATGGATAAAGGGGTGGTTGAGGGGGAGAAGACAGAGAGTGGTAATCAATGGACACTGCTCATCGTGGACTAATGTTAGTGGAGTCCCTCAGGGCTCAGTGTTGGGTCCATTATTGTTTTCTGTATTTATAAATGATATTGATGATGGTATATCAAGCTTAATGTCCAAGTTTGCAGATGATACAAAGGTTGGCAGGGTTGTCAAGGACACTACTGACACTATGCTGCTGCAACAGGATCTGGAAAGGTTGAGCAGATGGGCTGAGAGGTGGCAAATGAAGTTTAACATTGACAAATGTAAAGTACTACACATGGGAAACAGCAACCCCAGAGCAACGTATCAACTCTGTGGTACTACACTGACAGTGGTAGAGAATGAAAGGGACTTGGGGGTGGTTGTGCAGGCAGATATGAAGTTCTCTGAGCAGTGCAGACGGGCTGCAAGAGTAGCTCATGGAGTATTGTCAATGATATACAGGAATTTTTCCAGCAGGGATAAGGAGGTGATTATTCCATTGTATAAGGCAATGGTCAGGCCACACCTAGAGTACTGTATACAGGTCTGGAGGCCTCATTTCAAGAAGGATGTAGAGCTGCTGGAACGAGTACAGAGAAGGGCAACAAGATTAGTGAATGGAACAAAGGGGTGCTCTTACGAAGAAAGGCTTAAGTTTTGCAAATTACAGTGTCTGGAGACTAGGCACCAGCGAGGTGATCTGATAGAGGTGTATAAAGCCTTGAATGGTTTAAGCATGCTCAATGCTGATGGGATTCTTCCTCTAGCTCAGAAAAATCACCTGAGAGGGCATAAATTCAAATTGAGGAAAGACAGATGTAGGATAGACGTGTGGAGATTTGCCTTTAGCCAGCGGGTGGTTGGTTGGTGGAACAGACTTCCATCCCTTGTGGTGGAGGTTGATAGCCTAAATAAGTTTAAGGCTCAGTTGGACAGGTATTTTGAACGAACAGAGGGGTGAAGTGGAAGTGGGTTTTTTTTTTTTTTTTTTTTTTTTTTTTGGCTGATGCTGCATAAGCTTGCTTTCTTGCATGAAATGCCTCTACTAATGCTAATGCTAAATGCAACTTATTGATAGCACAGACATTCAACTCATCCCTGCAGAAAATGGAAATTTGTATGTGCAAATTGGGCAAAAATTCAATCATCAGTTGCCCTTGATGGGAAAAAAATCCGCCTCCAGCCTATTGATGATATGACAAATTACATCACGTCTCATCTTCTAAATGTGGCTAAAGATACAAAGAGACAATACCACTATCAAATCCCCCGGGGCAAAAGCATTATAATTACTGGTGGAAATAGGATTGCACTAAAGCAGATAAAGCCTGGAATTTATTTTGACAATGTCCAACCACACCCAATCTCATTAATTATAAGAAATGATATAGTTTAGGGCTAAAGCCTCAGGTTATATAAAGAGTTTAACTAATGTACAAGTTAGTGCAATTGCATCATTTCAGTACATAGCCAACTAACTTAAATAGTTATAAATTGGCATCATTAAGTATATCTCATATTGTGAATACCTTCACAATGAGTTGCCATGATATTGCACTACCTTGAATAAATAACACTTTACCATAGGAGAACACTATTGTTACTTATTCTCAACGGATACCATCACCCATACAGCACTGTTTTGGAGCTTATTGCTTTTGCGGTTTTACCCTGGTTTTGCGGTGATGACAACCCAGCTGTACATTAGTTAAACTCTTTACATAACCTGAGGCTTTAGCCCTAAACTATATCATAATCTAAATTATTCCATACCATCAGGCATCTCTCATATTATGGATTTATACTTTGCAACTGGGTTGTCATCATTGCAACACCAGGGTACCTGCCCACCCACTGATGAGGAGCCAATAAGCTCCGAAACGGTGCCGTATGGGCGATGGTATCCACTGAGAATAAGTAACAATAGTGTTCTCCAATGGTGAAGTGTTACTTATTCTAGATAGTACAATATCATGGCAACTCGTGAAGGTATTCGCAATATGAGATATACTTAGACAGCTTTCTGTCTAATGGGAGAGATCTATCTAGTCCTTTAGATATTGCAATGGATATGGTTATGGTGTAAAGAAGCCTGAATCTTATGCTGCACCAGGCAAAAAAAATTCCCGAGTTACCCTGAGAGAGAGAGAGAGAGAGAGAGAGAGAGAGAGAGAGAAAGGAATCACCAAGAAAGAGAAGAATGATGATATCCAGCTCAGGACCCTGGGTGTGCCAAGCCCATACTCATCAGATGTGATCCCCTTGGGGTTGGGCAAAACATTTGCTGAAATCTCAGTGGCATCAGCTTATACTCCATCATTCTAAAGAATTAAAAGTGCTGCAGAACAGCATTCTATTAACTTCCAAGCTGCCCTCCTCCTGCCATATAACTAACCTCTACAGTATTCAGAACTCTTGCATGCCATTGGAACAGCCCACAGTGGTGCTGCCAGACCAGATGGGATCTGTTGTCATGCTACAACATGTGGATTTATTGTCATACTGTGCTCCTTTTATTGACAAAGCTGTGCTCCTTCTCCTGGTCTTTTACAACCGTATTTTTCTATAAAATGTTTATCCAGCTTCTTGGCATCGTTATACTGTTTTGATGTTCCTAAAGCCTGGAAAAGATCCAACTAATCCCCTTAGCTATAGACCAATATCCCTCTCAAGCTGCTTCAGCAAAATCCTAGAAAAATTTGTCCACAGTAGACTTATCTGGGTCATTGAGTCAGAACAGTTAATGAGCCATAGTCAATATGGGTCTTGTTAAAACAGGTCATGCTTGGACCTTATGGTTAAGGCTGAATTTGTCATTCGTAATGCCCTTGTTAAATATGAACATCTAGTAATGGTTTTCATATATATATATATATATATATACAAAGCCTTTGACACAATCTCGCGGCATGGCATACTAAGAGATCTTTACCTCCCTTGGGCTGCGTTGCAACATTCCTATATTTGTGAAGAATTTTCTACATACTAGATCATTTCAAATTCGATACCAACATGCACTTTCTGCAACATTCATTCAGGAACAACGTGTTCCATATTGGTACTGAGTGCCACTCTTTTCACTCTTAGAATAGATTCTATCGCTAAACTTTCAAATACCATGGAGACTTACCTTTATGCACATGACCTTTTCATCTCCTGTCATTCCCAAAACATGAGGTATATTGAATGACAACTTCAGATATCGCTAAATAAAATAGAACAATGGGCTAGCATCAATGGCTATAGATTTTCACAGCAGAAAACAGTTGCTGTCCATTTTTGTAGACAATGCAAGTTTCATCTGGATGCTGAACTTCATATCTTTAATATCTCCATCCCAGTCACTAATAACATTAGATTTCTAGGATTAATCACGGATAACAAGTTAAATTTCTTAAGGAGCACATTAAAAAAGTACGTACTGCCTGTCTAGAAAAGATAAACATACTTAGAGCACTATCTGCCTTAACATAGGGTGCAGATCGTATCTCCCTACTTCGATTATACAGGGCATTAATCAGATCCCATCTTGATTATGGAGTTCCCATTTATCATTCTGCCAGAAAGAGTGCATTATGCTGGTTTGACCCAGTTCAACACAGTGCACTGAGGATTGCACTTGGTGCATTCAAGAACACTCCCATTTCACCCCTCCGTTTGTTCCAAATACCTGTCCAGCTCAGCCTTAAATTTATTTATACTATCAACTTCCACAACAAAGGTTGGAAGTCTGTTCTACCAACCAACTACCCGCTGGCTAAAGGCAAACTTCTGCACATCTATCCTACATCTGTCTTTCCTCAATTTGAATTTATGCCCTCTCAGGTGATTATTTTGAGCAAGAGGAAGAATCCCATCAGCATTGACCATGCTCAAACCATTCAAGGCTTTATACACCTCAATCAGATCACCTCACAGGCGCCTAGTCTCCAGACACTCTAATTTGAAAAACTTAAGCCTTTCTTTGTAAGAGCAACCCTTTGTTCCATTCACTAATCTTGTTGCCCTTCTCTGTAATCGTTCCAACAACTCTACATCCTTTTTAAAATGAGGCCTCCAGACCTGTATACAGTACTCAAGGTGTGGCCTGACCATTGCCTTATACAAAGGGATAATCACCTCCTTATCTCTGCTAGAAAAATTCCTGTATATCATTGACAAGACACCATGAGCTATCCTTGCAGACCGTCTGCACTGCTCAGAAAACTTCATATCTGCCTGCACAATTACCCCCAGGTCCTAGGCAGCGAGACTGGTGAGGGGAAGAAAGGGTTGCTCTTATCAAGAACAGCTTAAGTTCTGGAAATTGCGTCATATTGAGACTAGGCACCTGTGAGGTGATCTGATTGAGGTGTACATGGTCTTGAATGGTTTGAGCAAGCTCAATATTGATGGAATCCTTCTTCTTGCTCTGATTGTGCAACTGAGGAGGCATAAATTCAAATTGAGGAAAGACAATTGTAAAAGAGATCTTTGGAAATTTGCCTTTAGCCGGCATATGGTTGATTGCTGGGACAAACTTCTATCTGTTGTGAAAGTTTACAGCTTAAATAAATTTAAGGCAGGACTAGATAAACTTTTGGACCAAATTCATGGGTGGAATGGGAATTATTTATTTATTTATTTATTTATTTTTTTTGGCTGATGCCATATAAGCTTGTCATATGCCTCTGCTAATGCTGAGTTATAACTAGAAGCTAAATGATTTTGTAATAACTGAGAAGAAGCTGGAAGAGTATGTTCTGGAGAAGATGCAAAGAAGAGTTACCAGATTGGTGATGAGTGCAAAGCGATGCAACATATGAAGAATGGTTTAAAAGGTGTGGACTGCTGAGTTTGATGATCAGACACATAAAGGGAGATCTGAGTAGAGATTTGATTTTCGGCTGTGGGTTGTTGAACATTGGAATGAATTGCTTCCAAGTGTGGTTTGGTGAGGGCAGAGTCTGACTAAGTTTAAAGTAGAATTGGATTATTACCTTGTGGAAATGGGAATAGTATGAATAAATAGAAATATTCTGTTTTATTGGAATTTTTGTTATTTTATTCTCTTTATTTTTGGCTGATGCAGAAAAAGTTTGCTTCCTTGCATCATTAAGCTTGTTATTGTTGTTGTTTGGTTTTTAAGGAGCATTAGCAACTAAGGACATATTGCTCCGGCATCATTAAGCCTTACTGATACTAATACTAAGAGAAATTGTTGAAGCAAAAAAGTAAATGAGGTAGTTGGGGCTGATGGGATCCATTCAATTATATTAAAAGAAGCAGCAAAAGAGGTAGGCAAAATCTTTAGCCATAATCATGAGAGCATCTTTGGAATCAGTGAAGGTCATTATGGATTGGAGATGTGCAAAAGTCTCCCCATTTCTCAAGGGGAGGAATCAAAGAATGAAATCAGTAATTACAGCTGGACTTCTGTTGAAGGGAAAATAATGGAGTCACTTTTTAAAGAAGTAATGCTGTGCCATCTAGATGAATGCAGTTTTATGGCAATCTCAGCATGCATTTGTTTGGGGGCATTCTTGTCTGATCAGTCTCACTGCATACTCTGATGCAGTAACAAAGGAACTGGATACAAAAAAACATTGACATCATATCCTTAAATTTCAATAAAGCTTTTGATACTGTTTTACATGAAAGGTGCCTGTACAAATTGGGGCAGTGTGGCCTTAGAGACAAACTTCTGTTATGGATAAAGAGATGGTTGATTGGGAGAAGACGGAGCGTGGTTATCAGTTTTGTCTTGCTTTAGTTTGTCTGTTGGCATAAGAGAACAACTTTTTGATGATTTCAGCCTTCATTACAATTTAGTTAATTTGAATCAATCTAATCAACCTGATACTTTTTCCAATTTCCTGGGCAGCTTAAACATTGATGTCTCTCTCTGGCCTCTCTTAACATGGCTCGTTTTGTAGGTTTTTGAAATGTATTTACGGATAACTTCTGATCGTAGGGCTTTAGTTTTTTCTCTTAATGTTCTTTCTTCCAGTCTCGAACAACCTTTAAAGAAAATCATCTGATTTTCTATTAAAAATGTTTGCTAGGAAAAGTTTTTCTCAACCCTTTCATCTACTCTGCTGACTCTTTACAGTTTGAATCTTCTGATCTCCCTAGCTTAGTTTCCACATTACAAAATGTATACTCCCTGGTGGACCCAAAATTTAATTAATTTACGTAAATCGGTTCATAGAGCACATAAACTCTATCATTGACACTGCAGTCACCTGGCCTCTGTCTGATGTTGAACAACTTCACCAGCCGTATATTCTCTTAAAAAACAATACACAAAGGCTGGTTTTCAAAGTAAACTTGAAACCTGGAAATACTACATCACAGAGCAAGGTAATTGAAATCCCTGGGGGATTTTTTACAAATTAGTTACAGGGAAATTAAAAGTAACATTCATTAACATAGAAATATTAGATTGGATAGACACTATCAATTGCATTTTAGATGCTCTCATTTTAGATGATAACCCTGTGGAAGGTTTCCCCAGTCATAAACTTATAAGACAATTAAATGTGGAGTATTACAATAATACAACTTCACTACCATTTTTGTCTTCTGAAGTTTATTTCCCCTGGGCTTGGCACACTCAAGGTCCTGAGCTGGATATCATCATTCTACTCTTTCTTGGTGATTCCCTTCTCTTCTCTCTCTCTCTCTCTCTCTCTTAGGGTAACTTGGGAATTTTTTTTTTTTTTTTGGCTGGTGCAGCATAAGCCTCAGGCTTCCTTGCACCATATAGCTAATAATAATAATAATAATAATATTCAAAAATTCCCACATATATTTGGTTAAACTATTCAACAAATGGTTATACATAAGATCTTTCCCTACAGTCTTGAAATCTGCAATTGTGAAAATTCTCCTCAAACCTGGCAAACCGACTGACAACCCCTCTTCTTTTAGACCTATTTTCCCATCTAAGTCACGTAGCAAAAGTTTTTGATTGACCTTTGGCTTACTGTATTATTAGTCTGTTTACTGAAAATAAATTCTACTCTGAAAATCAATTTGGCTTTTGTCTTGAAGATGCTTTGGTTCTCTTTATGAAACTCATCACTTACATACAACATAAATACTCTTTAGCCATATCTGTTGACTTCAAGGGTGCTTTCGACTCCCTTTGGTGGGAGAGTGCCCTTGAATGCCTTAAATCTTTAAACTGCCCCTTTGACTTATAATAGCACTTTCAGAAGTTATTTTTCAGACATTTGTATTGCTTCCAGCTCACAGACTGTTTATTGACAAATTAAGCATAGTTGCCTGCAAGTTTCCATACTTCGTGCACTAATCTGGAATTTAGTATTAGATCAGTGGCTGCTTAAACAATACGATGATTATCAATTAATGTCATACGTGGATGAACTAGGACTTATCAGAATGGGCTAAAGCTAAAAAACTAATAATTTCAACACGCAAAACTTATATGATGGTATTTAAAGATTCTTTATCCGCTAACAGACCTCCCTTAAACTTAATGGTTCCACTATTCATTATATATGACTAAAACCAAATATCTTGGATTAGTTATAGGTAACTGTGTGATGTTCTGTCCTCATTTATCCTTTTTTAAATGATAAACTGAAAAGATTTGCTGGTATTATAACTAGAATCACCCACCATTACTGGGACCATAGTCAAAAAACATTAACCACTCTCTACAAGGCTACATTAAAATTTTGATTATTGCCACATATGCAGCTGCAACCTAGTTTACTTGGACCGGGCTTTCCGCTTTTGAAGAGTAAACTGTGCACAATACAACAGTTTTCTTTTACTTTTATCTAAAACTTATAGAACTGTCGCAACTCCTGCCTTACAAGTATTGTCTGGTTCCATGCCCCTTGACTATTCTTAGTTCTTTGAGGATTTTGCTATTTCATTAAAAAGAATATTCCTCTTGACTTTGATGGCATTCAAATTGATCAGTCTAATGATCCGAAAAGAGAAAAAATCAGGGTCTTCAATATTCTTATGTCTAAGTGGCAGCAATATTGGACTGACCCCCATAAGTTTCAAGTCACTAAATCTTTTATCAGTGATATTAATTTTGTCAATCAAAGTACATTGAAACGGTTTTCATCAAATCTATATTCTTGTTTCCTTCTTAAGCGGCATGGCTATATATATTGTGACTCTATTGTCAGAGAAACGGGGAACATGCTTTGTAAAAAGGATAGGTGGAACAGGACCAGGGTATGTCTGCCAGGGGCAAAGGTTGATGACGTAGAGCGGATATCATCTTTTAAGGGCACAAAGGGTGATATAGTTGTACATGTTGGCACTAATGATATTAAGAGTAAGCGACCGGCAGAATTACTTAACAAGTACAGGTCACTGTTGAAAAAAAGCCGTGAATTAGGGTTGAATTTGAAAGTGTCTGCAATTCTGCTCAGACACGATAGGAGGGAGTATATGATGAGAGCCTTGTGTCTGGGATTTTGATTACTGTCTGGAATTTCCAGACAATGAAAAATAATGTACAAACAAGAAATAATTGCCACACTTATGCTGACTGTTCGGCCTTCTAATAACTCTGCCTACATTGCATTCAAATAGCATCCCGCATAGAAACAAGAAATAATTTCCACACTTATGCTGACTGTTCGGCCTGCTAATAACTCTGCTTACATTGCATTCAAACAGCATCCCGCATAGCCCTCAGAAACCATATTTTCTTATGGATTCTGCTAGTTTGTATTTATATCTACATGTCACCTCCTGGATTGTAGTCCCTGGCATACCTCCTCGTGGCCATGTTTGGGAGTCTGGGGGCATGGGCCAGGTGGATCTGGCTGTGAAGTCGCCGGGTGCTGACACTCAACAACACACATACTTTCACACCTACATACATACACTTGCCGGCCATGGCTTTATGTTTTCGGATGCTACTGCAGCTTATAAAGGAAACCCTGGAGACCACAATCAAAGCAAACACACCTTGACCTTGTGTTTATATTTACGTTATACTGTTAGGTACATTTCATGTCACCACATCGTAAGTTTTCTATTAATATTTAGAAGTGTACATATTTTCAACAGTTGAAACAAAAAATAAATGTAGCTATTTGAAAAAATCTTGAGCTAATAATAATAAGAAACTATACTGGATGTTTAAAATTTTTAAACTTAAATGCCGATTTATTAACTTTGTAAATATTTTTAATATTTCAGAATAATACCCTATCCAAAATGCCAAAGAGAAAATCTCAATTTAGTAGTGAATTGCAAAGAAAATTTACTGCATTTTCACCTGGAAAGAATCTATATGTAGTTCTGCAATATCCACTTCCAACAAAGTGCTGCTGATCTACAGTGCTATTTGGAGTCAGATAAACATAAAAAATGTTCGCAATCAAAGTAACAATTCACGTCTGAGTGACTTTTTTATGATAGAAAAATAGTACAGATATGAACTTTGTTTGGGCTGCTGAAGCAGCTTTAGCATTTCATACAATCAAATATCACCAATCTTATAAATCAATGGTTTGTTCAGTTGTATTTCACAAAAAAATTTATTCTGACTTAAAATTAGTCAATAAGATTAGTTGTGCTCGTACGAAAAATAGAAGCAATAGTAAATGCAGTTTTAGCTCCACATTCAAATTATAGTTTCTATGGGAAATTTCTGATAATAATATTAAATACATTGGTGTTTAAACAGATGCAAGTAATGATGGTACAGTAAAATTGTTTCCAGTTTGTATTCAGTACTTTGACTATAAGAATGGAGGAATTCAAATCAGATTACTAGATTTAAAAAGTGCACAAAACGAACAGTTGACCACAATATGAAATATCATTAGAAGTGTTGAATGAACATGGAATTGCATCAAAATGAATGTCTTTTACAGTTGATAACTGTAACACTAATTTTGGTGGTGAAGATAACTGGGAATAATGTTTTTTCCAAGTTGAAAAATGGTCTTACATCTTCCTTAATTGGTGTTGGTTGCCCTGCTCACTTCTTGAATTACAGTATTCATTGCAGAACGAATCTCTTCCATTTGATATAGAATCTATTGTTTTAAAAAAATATAATTACTTTTCTTATTATATATTGACTGAGGAATTAAAAACATTTTTGTCAAATTACAGACATTGAATATTAAGGAACTTCTCTATCACAGCAAAACAAGATGGCTTACTTTATTTCCAGCCATTTATCGGGTGCTTCAGTTATATGAGCCTTTAAAATCTTATTTTTTAAGACAAGCTAGTACCCCAGTATTGCTCTCCAAATTTTTTGAGGATTTTGGAGAATGTTGTGTATGGGAAGTACATTCTCTTATGTCAATTTTCCATATTAAATTAAAGAAATAGAAAAGGAACACAATTCTGTTTTAGAAGTAACTGATAATTTGGAAAAGTGCTGTTTTCTAATACAGAAAATAATTGAAATTTTATAATTGAAAGAATTGAAATTGAAGATAAAATTTTGCCCTCTCTAACTTATTTAAAACAAAAGGGTGTTGATATTGGTATTTCAAAATTTTTTGATCAATGGTGCAATTTAAAATATTTCATTGAAAGTAATGATAATTTCTGTAAAGATACTGAAAGATTGTCTCATGAAAAATGAGGTTACTTTTTTAATGAATGTCAAAATATTGAATTATTTTCAGAATTGTTAAAGGTTTCAATGTTTTGAAGCAAAAGAAGAACATAATGCCTGTGTTGAGCATATATTTTCATTCATCAGTGCACATTGGACGAAGAAAAGAAATCAACTGAATGTTGATTCATTTAAAGGAATAATATTAACGCAACATAATTTTAAAAATTTCAGTTGTAAGCAGTTCTGTGAATATCTTTTGACGAAGATAGATCTTCTAAATTTAATTGGAAAATCTGATAAATACAATAAAATTTAAATGATATAAAATATTTATTAATTTTGTATAATATAATTTTTTATGCTATGTTTGAAAAGTATGTTCCATTATCTATATTTTCATTGATCTACTCAAATATAAGATTTTCTGTAAACTTTAATTTTCCTACATTAAAATAATGTATCATATATATATATATATACATATATATATATATATATATATATATATATATATATATATATATATAAAGCATCCTCTTTTTTGGACAAAATGGCCTACTTTTGTCCTACATTTTCATCGCCTTTGTCACATTTAATCATATTAACCTCAAAAGATCTGGTAATCCTAGATTTGGGCCACTCACGGTGTGGGATTTATTGCTGGTACCCAGTAGTATAGCACTACCTCCAGTGGGTGTTGGATTTTGCCCTTTAGGGCAGACAATGATTTTAGTGCCTGACCACCACATTTTGTGCTTAGTTGTGGCCTACCTCCTGATGGTACAGACAGGCACTGGGCAGGTTTTCCAGGTGATTGCCTTCCTGATAGCAAAGTGGCCAGAAATAACCAAAAAGCACAATAACATACACATACATACTGCACAAACATAACATCACCTGCATTTCTGGCCTTTAACAGATTTCTGTATTCATCACAGTGTACTAAGGTGGAGTTAAACTGATTTTCAGGTTCCACCCTACATAAGATATACATGTCTACATATATCAACTTCTGTTGAATTTCCTCACTCTCTCTCTCTCTCTCTGCAACTAGCACACCCTAAGGCATTTAATGGGGTATTATATCCAGCTGCAATGAGGTCTGAACACACACACACACGCACACACACACACACACACACACACACACACACACACACACACACACACACACACACACACACACACGTGCACACATTGCTTGCAGTAAGGTCTTGATTTGCACAAATTATTAGAAATCTCACCCACCAAGCCAAGGCATCCTCACTGCTCTGTTAATAAGCTTTGGTCATTAAGCATAATCTCACTCAAAAAGAAATTGAATTCCTTCAGCTCTAAACCTAACTTAAATAAAAACAACATAATACAATCTAATACACTAGTACAATTATAATAAGACTACACTATTCCAAACTACAGCACAAATATATATATTATGTAATATTTATGACATACTACAATATTAATTACATTCCCACAGAATCTTGCAAAAGAAAATATTCAAGAATTACATTTATCCTACAGATCTGTTTACACATTTCCTGTGGCTGTAATATTCTGATGATGATAGATGATGACTTTGTTTTATGATTAACATTTTAAATATTTAGATAAATAAAAATAAGCAAAAAATAAATACCCATAGTTAAGGCACTTAACACTATTCCTTTAATGCAGATTACAGTATATTCATTAAGCCAAAAACTGCCAAATTATCACAAAAAAATGTTCTGAACTTAAGAGCAAACTAACAAACATCTGCCACTGAAAATTAAAGCCTCCCAGATTTAATTATGCCATGCCAGCTGAGATACTGCCATGTTATGATTAAACCTAAGGCATCAGCAGTGAAAGTGTTAATAAGGTCAACTTCATCACTTTACATTTACTCTGATATTTGCTACCTTATCCCTTACTTCTCTGATAACTTGCTTTAGCATGCAATCTAGGTGAACAGGTAGTGTGATTGTAGCCAGAATCTTGAGTCGAATATTGTAGTTACTTTTGTAGCTACAGTGTTCCAGGCATTATGGCAAACATAAACTTTTGGATATCAATAAAACATATTTTTGCATGTAGCTTGATAATTAAAAACATTTTTACATCTAATTTCTTTCTATACATTAAAATAATTTTCCTCTTAATGATATTTATTCAGCCAATGGGAGAAGAGAGATGCGGGTTATGTCGTAATTCGTAACAAATGCAAAAATACATAACAGAAGCTTGTTTTACTGTGGTAAAACAAGCTTCTGTTTAAGCGTGGTCACACACTATGTTTATCTAACATGACTACACGGTACCATTCTTGATTCCATATTGTAATGTATTTATTTAAGTAAACTAAATGCAACAAGGCATAATATTTTAAAAGTTTAAGATTCTACATCTATATAATATCGGTGTAGATACACCATAGACAACTCTTAAAGAAAAACTAAGGCATCCAGCGATGAAAAGCCAACTAGCTTTGAAATGGTGCCATCTGGGTGGTGGTGCCCACCAAGAATAAGTGACAATAGTCTTTTCTGTTAGTGAAGCGTTTCTTATTTGAGGTAGTGCAATACGTGGTAACTCGTGAAGAATGAGCACAATATGAGATAAGATGAAATGATGCTTTTAACACTCCAATTGTAATTTTTCTTTAAGAGTTGGCTATGGTGTATCTACACCGATATTATATAGATATAGTAACTTATTTATGTATTCATAGCTGAGGAAGAGACGCACAAAGAGTCGAAAAAGCTTCTGTAAGTATTTTCTTTTATCAAAAGAAGCAAGCATTTATTATTTTAGTAGTAGTTGTGGCAAATGATGTAAGAAATCAAGCTTTTACAATGTAGCAAAAAAAAAAAAAAAAAAAAAAAAACCATTTTCCATTTAAAGTTTATTTTTCTCTTTTTTTTGTTTTGCTTTCAATCGTGTATTTTAAAATTATGTAATCAACAGTCAATCTGATGGACTGCTCACAGTGGTAAGAATTGACTACTACAGTATGTTTTTAAAGTTGCAAACCATAAAAAAAAAAAACCTACATATTTCCAGTTACACATGCAACATATAACTTGGATGATAAGGTAGATCTATTGTATAAAGTCAGTGTTTTATAACTGATGCTGATACTGCTTGCTATTCTGTGCCAAACATACTTGAACTCTATGAGAAACAGTTTTGGCATAAAGTTTGTAGTAATAGTGGCATCTGATGCAAGAAAGCAAGTGTATGATTATGCAGCATTAGCCACAAAAAAAATTCACACAACCATTCCCTCTAAATGTTTGTTCAGTTCCTCCTTAAATTTATTTAACTTATCAACTTCCACAACGACAGATGGAAGTTTGTTCCAGCAATTAACCACCCGCTGGCTAAAGGCAAATTTCCGCACATTTATTCTACATCTGTCTTTCCTCAATTTCAATTTATGCCCCCTTAGGTTCGTAATCTGAACAAGTGGAAGAATCCCATCAGAATTCAGCGTGCTCAACCCAATCAAGGCCTTATACACCTCGATCAGATCACCTTGCAGGTGCCTAGTCTCCAGCCACTGCAATTTGCAGAACTTAAGCCTCTCTTGGTAAGAGAATCCCTTCATTCCCCTCACCAACCTTGTCCTTCTCTGTACATGCTCAAGCAAATTTACATCCTTCCTCCAGACCTGTATTCAGTACTCAGGCGTGGCCTGACCATTGGCTTATACAGAGGGATAACACCTCCTTTTCCCTGCTAGCAAAATTTCTATATATCATTGACAAAACCACATGACCTGCCCTGGCAGCCTGTCTGCATTGCTCAGAAAACTTCATATCTGACTGCACAATTACCCCCAGGTATTTTTCACTTTCTACTTCCCTGAGTGTAGTACCACACAGTTGGTACGTTCCTCTGGGGTTACTTCTACCCATATGCAGTACTTTGCATTTGTCAATATTAAACTTCAGTTGCTGCTTCTCAGCCCATAGTCCCAAGTTTTCTAGATCCTGTTGCAGTAGCACACTGCCATTACTGTCGGCCCTGGATGCCAAACGTTCCGTGGCCAAGCGATTATAGTGCATTTCTCAAAGCATTTTCTACAGAGAGCATTTAAACGAACAATTTCTATTTTTAGTTTCAAACACCATTTTCTTGATTTCTATAACGCAGTAGCTCTCTCGCACTACGGCAGAAGCCCAGAAAGGAAAACCACCTTTCTCTTTTTTTCTATTAGTACTAACTTACTAACTCAGCCGCTGGATCACCTCGTGGCACTGCTCCTGCCTCTTACTGTGGCGGGGCCGGTAACCTGGGTGGTAAAGATAAACCCCCAATGCCAAAAAGAGCTATCATGGATTCTAACAATTTTCCACCCTTAGCGCCTTCAAGCTCAAGACAAGAATCCTGTCATGAAAACACTAGTCAACCAAAAAGGCTTCGAACAGAAGCAGTGTCCAGATATCCCTAATTTTCTGGTGATGCACTCTCTGTCCACCCAGCCTGTGGGCAAGTTATCACCATTTATGATTCAAAGACATCTAGAATCTATTGCCAGTGTCTGTTTCTCCTCACAACACCTTAAATTCATCTAAAGGAGTCATCAGAGAATGGGACTTAATTGCAGTGCCTGAGGAGGAATTAGTTCAAGAACTTAGCCATCAAAAGGTAATCACTGCTAAAAGAATTATGACAAAAAAAGATGCAAATCTCATTCCAATTCGTTCCATCATTTTAACTTTTAGCACTCCTGATTTGCCATCCTCAGTAAAAGCTGGATATTTAAACTGCCGAATTCGCCCATACATCCCAAATCCTCTTCGCTGTTTTAAATGCCAGAAATATGGCCATTCACAGTTGACGGCATCTGTCCTATTTGTGGATCAAAAGATCATACACAAGCAGATTGTCCAGCAGCAGTTTCCGATTGCTCCAACTGCAAAGGCAGTCACCCTGCCTTTTCTAAATCATGTGAATTTTGGAAAACAGGTTGGAAAATCAAAATACAAAATAGAACATAAAGTCACATATCCTGAGGCATGCAGACAAATAACGTTGACCATGCCTAGTCCATCTTATGCCTCTCGCACCTGAAGTTTTCATACAACTGCAATTCAAACAGATGTGTCAATACCACCCAACGTCTTGCTATCTAATTTGGTAAAAGCAACTTTATCAACCACTGGAAAGATAATTCTAAAACTAAAACTAACAATGCCACCAACACCCCAATTAGTATCCCAACTGATACTCTGATAGTCTCGAATGACACAGAAAAATTTAAACCTACTAAAGACTAAGGAAACTGATCCACCCACCAACACTATGGAAGTGGATATACACCCAAAGTATGAAGAACCTATCCTAGAACCCCATGCCAATGACATTATGGATACCGGATGCCCTTTATTCGCAAAAAAAAGGAAAAAATGCCCTGCATACAAAAAAACAGTCAGATGAATCATCCTCAGCCAAACCAAAATAATGCCTAACATCATACAGTGGAACTGTAGAGGCTAAGCAGCCATTCTGATGATTTAAGGGATTTAATCTCTCAATTCAATCTTATAGATATATGCCTACAGGAAACATTTTTGTCGCCCCAAGTTTTGGAGAAAATTTTAAATTATATGATATACAGACGAGATACGAGCCCAGAGTTTCCTGCCCATGGAGGAGTAGCCATTCTTGTAAATTTAAACATACCATCCAGACCGATCCAATTAAGAACCACCCTAGAAGCTGTGGCAGCTCGGATTGCAGTTGGTATTTCAGTTACCATTGTTTCGATTTATATTCTACCACTTGCCCTTTCAGAACTTGACAACCTCATTACACAACTCCCATTTGTCTTTTCGGTGACTAATGGACGCCATCCATTGTGGGGATCAGCTACAATGGACAGAAGAGGCAAGTTGATTGAGAAATTTATAAATAATAATGATCTGAATTTATTAAACTCTGGATCTCCTACCTACAGGATCTACTTCTGAAATTGACTTGTCAATCTGCTCGCCATCTATCTTTTTAACCATGACATGGTCTGTATTAACAGATCCTTTTAACAGTGATCACTTTCCGATTATTTTCTCCTTACAAATGGGTAACTCCAAATCCTAATCAAAGATCCACTTGGAAGTTTAAAAAGGCGAACTGGGATGGCTGTTCTGCTCAAATATTTCTAGACAGACTTTATGTTCAAAAAGAATCTACTGATGATGTAAATACTTATATCACCACTCAGATTCTGAGTGCCGCTAATACCTACATTCCAAAATCCAAGACATATCGCAATCGCGCCCCCGTAGCCAGGTGGGCAGGAGCAGTAGTGCATAGCACACGCTATTTGATTAGACCGGGGTTCGAGCCCGTCACCACCAAATACGGAGGATGCGGAAATGTCAGGGAATGACCACCGCATATCCCCGGAGCAACATGGCCTTAGTTGCTAATGCTCCTAAAAAAAAAATAAAACAAATAATACATAATATCGCAATCACCAAAATAACTGGTGGAATGCAGATTGCTTCTTTGCCAAACAGGAAAAAAACCTTAGCTTGGAATAATTTCCGTAAGAATCCCACCTCTAATAACCTTATTGCTTATAAAAGGCTTAAAGCAAAAGCAAGGCAAATTAGAAGGAAAGCAAAACGAGACTTCGTTTTGCTTTTCAGGCAAATGGAATTCGTTTGCCTCAACAATCACAAAAGGCACCGACACACGCCTCATCTGGAAAAGAATACAGGCACTAAATGGAATTCGTTTGCCTCAACAATCACAAAAGACACTGACACACGCCTCATCTGGAAAAGAATACAGGCACTAAATGGGAAATTCACTCATCCGCCCTCTCCACTACTTCATTGGAAAGGGAAAGACCTATCTACAGCTGAAGAAATTGCTAATGCACTTGCAGAATCATTTGCTGCAATCTCTGATTCTGCTTCCTATGCTTCCACTTTTCAGAACATCAAAACTTGTGCAGAACAACATAAAATCAACTTTTTCACTCGCCGCTTGTTCCCGTACAGCCAACCCTTTACACTCATAGAACTTCAAGAATCGTTAAACAGATCTTCAAATAGTGCTGCAGACCCAGTTGGAGTTCATTATGTTATGCTGAAGCATTTACTTGAAGAGGATTTGAGTACCGTGTTAATATTTTATAACCGAATATTCTCGGAAAATGCCTATCCTTCTTCCTGGTATCATTCTTTCATTATTGCCTTACCAAAACCACGAAAAGATCATTCCTGTGTTGAAAATTAAAGCCAATATCTCTTATGAGCTGCATGGGAAAAATTTTCGAAAGGATGATCATACTAGGCTCATTTACTTCCTGGAGTCAGAGAATCTCCTTCCAGATCATCAGTATGACTTTTGGAAGGATAGATCAATGCTTGAAATGCTTACCAAAGCAGAATCTCATATTTGTAATGCCTTTGTCATGAAACAAAGGCATTACAAATCTAGTCATGGTCAACCTAGATCTTGAAAAGGCATTTGACACTACATGGTGTCATGGGATTATTTTGGACCTTTACCATCTGGGGCTTAGGGGCCATTTGCCAAAAATAATTCAAAATTTTCTGCAATTGCATTCTTTTCAGGTCCGATATAAAAACGTACTCTCTGCATCTCACATTCAGGAAGGAGTCCCGCAGGGATCGATACTTGGTCCAACCCTATTTTCAATCCGAGTTAGCAGCATAACACAAGATATCCCAAAACAGATGACCTTACCATTTCCTGTCAGTCTCAAAGTATGAATACCATCGAACGACAGCTCCAACTTGCCATTACCAAAATACAATCCTGGACTTTACAGAACTATCAGAAACGAAATGCACTGTCACCCACTTTTGCAAGAAGCAAGCTCTCCATCCTGATCTGGAACTACAAATAAACAATATTCCAATCCCGCTTGTAAGTACCATTAAATTTCTTCGACTGATATTAGACAGCAAGCTGAATTTCCAAGCTCACATCTCTCATTTAAGAAATACATGTCTAAAGCATCTGAATATACTGCGATCAGTCTCGGCTATGTCATGGGTCGCTGATCGGTATACTCTACTGCATCTGTATAGAACTTGAATCTGTTCACGGCTAGATTATTGTTTATGACTCTGCCAGGAGCACTACTTTACAATGCCTAAATGTTATCCAGGACAGTGCTCTCAGGACTGTGGCGCCTCCGTAGCCAGGTGGGAAGAAGCAGCAGTGCGTAACGCACGCTTCTTGATTAGACCGGGGTTCGATCCCGTCACCACCAAATACGGGGATGCGGAAAGATTAGGGAATGATCACCGCATATTCCCGGAGCAATATGGCCTTAGTTGCTAATGCTCCTAACAACCAAATAACAAATAACAAGCTCTCAGGACTGCATTGGGTGCTTTTAGGACGTCTCCAATCCAGATTCTTTATATCGAAGCACACGATCCGCCATTACATCTTCATAGGAAATCATTACTGCTCCACTATGCTGCTAAGGTCCGGAGTCTTCCATTGCACCCCAGTTGGGAGTATCTTTATAATACTCAGTGGAATTTGTTTTATGACAGCAAGCCAAATGAAAACAGACCTGCTTCACTCAAGATTAAAGAGCTTTCTCAGAGTTGGAATATCAATTTAAGCGATATTTTTCATGACACAACTGCACCTGTTGTGTCATGAAATGAATGTCCAAGGTGGAACAGGTATCCTGAACATTCGTTCAGGACACCTGTTCCACCTTGGACATTCGTTTCTGCCTCGCATGATACACATTTTCTGGAGTGGGGGAAGAATACTGTACCTTCCTTTAACATCAGGCAGTTGCACTTAGTTCACACTACTCTGAACTCCTGTGCTTGTAAAATCTATACTGACGGATCAAAAACAGCCAATACGTTGGTGGTGTTGCAGTTTTTCCATCTCAAACGGTTACAGCCTCACGACCATTCATCAAATTAGCATTTAGTAAAATTATTGAACTTTCTATCTCACCTGCCATAATTTACACCGATTCCCTCAGTGCTGTGTCTGCCGTAAGGAAGAATTTATCATCTTCTCATTCTACCTTGAAACACATTCATTCTCAGCTATTTTCTTGCAGTGTGTCCAATCTGTCAATCAGTTTTTGCTGGATCCCTGGCCATTCTGGCATTCTCTGAAATGAAAGTGTGGACCTCGCAGCTAAACATCCTCAACCAGCTGTCCCAGAACACCCACAGGTTCCTTACACTGATTATAAGCCTGTTATTCACAGAGCAAGTTGCTACAATTGGTCACAGATCTGGAAAATTAACACCAACAGTAAACTTTACCAGATAAAGCAAGAACCAAAGCTGTGGCTCTCAGGCTTTCGACGAAACAGACGAGAGGAACTAGTACTGGCAAGACTCAGAATTGGACACACTCATCATACCCATCTGTTCCTGCTACTGGGAGAAGATCCACTCCAGTGTTTATCCTGTGACAGTCAACTTACTGTTAGGCATTTTCTGTTTGATTGCCCCCTTTATTCAACTGTATGTTCAAACACTTTTCAGTCGCTCTCTATTGTGAGACGCTCAGCTTTCATTCGCTGAACGTCTCACATGATTTAACTCATATCCTTGGAAATTATGCAAACATAGAAGAACTTATAATCTTTTTAAAATGTATTGGCCTATACAGGAGTATTTAATTTAACAACTACACCGGCATATTTTGACTGAATAAACTATGAGCAGACACAATTTGGCCTTGTAGCCCTTGTGTCGTTAAGCCAAATACCAACAACAACAATTGCTATTACTGTCATTAACAACCCTGCCAACCTTTGTATCATCTGCAAACTTCAACACTAAGCCTGATATACCTTCATCAATATCATTAATAAATATACAAAACAACAGTGGACCCAACACCGAACCCTAGGGGACTCTGCTAATAACTTAGTCCACGAAGAGTAGCATTCATTGATTACCACCCTCTGTCTTCTCCCACTCAACCATCCTTTTATCCATTGTAGCAACTTACCCTTAATACCATTCTGCTCCAATTTGTACAGTAGTCTTCCATGTGCAACAGTGTCAAAATCTTTCCTGAAAACCAAGTAGATGATATCAAAATTATTTTTGCATCCAGTTCCTTTGTAACCACATCATAATATCCAATCAAATTTGTCAGACAAGTCTTTCCCTTAACAAACCCATGCTGTGTCTGAATTATTGCTGCAGTCTTGTCTAGATGATCCTGCAATGCATCTTTAACCAGCGACTCCATTATTTTACCCGGAACAGAAGTTAAACTAACTGGTCTGTAATTACCCGTGTCACCCTTCGATCCCCCTTTGTGAATTGGGGATACATTTGCACATCTCCAGTCCGTGGGAACCTCCCCTTAGTCCAAGGATGCTCTCATAATTATCCCCCCTTTGTGAATTTGGGGATTGTGAGGACTTCCCCTGAGTCCAAGGATGCTCTCATTGTCCTAGGGTACATTGAGATTTAACTCCTTGATGGTGTCATTCAGGAAGGTCTGGTGATCTTGGTGGTAGCCAGAGTCCCTTAGAGATCATGCATTTGTCAAACATAGATTTCACTGGTTTTTTATTGCAGATGAGAGTGCAGTTGTGCTGTCTTGTTTGAAATGTCATTTCTAAAATTCCATATCGGCTAATTGTTTTATAAACCTCTCAAGCATTTCATGAAATCCTGGTTGCTGATTGCTTTTGTAAAGGAAATGAAGTTGAACCAAAAAAAAAAAATGTATATATAATAAAGCATTTTATTTGCCCATTCCTATTAATAATTAGTCTAAACCTTTAAATTTATTCAAACCATCCATTTTCATTAACATTAGATGTAAGTTTATTCCAACAATGAATTACTCTGGCTAAATATGAATTTTTGCATATTTATTTTTTGACCATCCTTTTTCATTTTAAATTTATGTCTCATTATATATGCCATCAGCATTTAGTTTGCTTACTATTTAAAGCCATATACATTTCAAATAGATCATCATATAGATGATCTATCTCACATAATCTCAGTTTTTCTTGGTGTGAATACCCTTTTGCATTCCAGCTTATCTGTTTGCCCTTCTCTACACCCTTTTCAAGAGATCTCTTCTTCCTAAAATGTGGTTAAAAAACTTGTATGGAGCATTCAAGATGTGGTTTAAAAATTGTTTTATACAATGGGTATGATTTGTGGTATGAATTTGGTTTGGTTCATCACTTGTCATGATGAACCAAAGACGACAAATGAAGAGCAAGAAAAACACTGACAGGGAGAAAATTGTGTATACTGAGTTATGCAAAGCCATTAGAAAGAGACTCAGAGACTCAATGATGAACATAAGAAGATTTAACACAAGAAAAGTAGAACAAGCATTAAGGGAAAACAAAGGATTTAAATCAGCAGCCATGAGCAGTAATACAGAAAGACAAATGATACTGAAACTGAAGAATAGCGATGGTGTACTTATAAACAGCAGAAAAGGCATAATTCAAATAGCAGAAGACTACTATAGAGAATTATACAAGGAGCGAGGGAATGATACCAGCAGTGGGGAAGATGGATTGCAAAGTAGCAACACATATGACATACCCAATATTCTTCCTGATGAGGTAGAACATGCATTGAAGAAAATGAAGAATCGGAAAGCCCCGGGGGAAGATGAAGTTACTGTAGAGTTGTTAAAATTGGGAGGAAGAGACATAACACAAAAACTGGCAAGGCTCTTCACAAAGTGCATTAGAAAAGGTGTGATGCCTAAGCAGTGGAATAATGCAATCATAGTTTTGCTGCATAAGAAAGGAGATAAATCAGAAATTGGAAATTATAGCCCAATTAGCTTGTTATCCCATATCTACAAGTTGTTCACAAGGGTCATTACTAACAGATTAGAAAGAATACTTGATGAGAATCAACCGAAAGAGCAAACTGGCTTTAGGACAGGATTCTCAACTATGGATCACCTTCACGTAATATCACAGCTAATGGAGAAAGCAAATGAATATAAAACACCATTATGCTTGGCATTTGTGGATTATGAAAAGGCGTTTGACTCCACACAGCATAAGGCAATGTTTCGGGCACTGGAAAGACAAGGCATAGATACTCCATATATTATGATTTTGAAGAAAATATATGAGAATGCTACATCCTTCATTAGACTAGACAAAGACAGTAGCAAATTTAAAATCGAGAAAGGAGTTCGACAAGGAGACACAATATCTCTGAAGCTGTTTACTGCTACCCTTGAGGAAGCTTTCAGAAGATTAGACTGGTCGCAGAAAGGAGTCAATGTGAACGGAGAGTACCTAAACCATTTACGATTTGCAGATGACATTGTGGTCATAAGCCACGATCCCAAAGAATTAGAGGAAAATCTTAATCAGTTATGCACAGTTAGTAAGGATTTTGGACTAAAGATGAATATGGCTAAAACAAAAGTAATGATGAACAAGTATGCCACGGAAAGAGAAATAATGATTGAAGGAGCAGTAATTGAAAAGGTGGAGTCATATACTTATCTGGGACAAGTTATTAGCTGTAATAATGATAAATGGCTGGAAGTCAAGAGAAGAATAAATTTTGGATGGATAGCATTCAGGAAATATAGTCACATACTGAAGAGCAATATCCCAGTTTGTCTGAAACGTAAAATAATGAATCAATGTATACTCCCCACCATGACTTATGGAAGTGAAACTTGGGCACTCACCAAAAGAATGGAAGAGAAGCTGAATGGAACGAAGAATGGAACGAATTATATTGGGAATCAGACTGTTAGATGAGAAGAGAAACACATGGATTAGGCAGCAAACTCAAGTAAAGGACATTCTTATCAAAACTAAAGAACTAAAATGGTCTTGGGCAGGACACATAGCTCGAAGACATGATGACAGATGGACTAAGAAAATAACAGAATGGTACCCAAGAGAAGCTAGAAGAAAACCTGGAAGACAAAGGCGGAGATGGATAGATGAAATTCATGAGTTTTTGAGTAGTAAATGGATGGCCAGTGCTCAAAACAGAAGGAACTGGAAAGTTGCTGGAGAGGCCTTCATCCTGCAGTGGATTGAAAATGGCTGATGATGATGATGATGATGATGATGAAATTATCACTTCTTTGCCCCCCTGGAAAAGTTTGTGTGTATCATTGACAGAACTCCACCATTAGCTATATTCAGTTTCTCTACACTGCCCAAAAAAGGACAGTAGAAGACCCTCAAAAAACCCTTTTGCATTTCAAAAAACAACAGCCAATAACCCCCCCCCCCCCCCCGTGGAAACTAGGCAACCAAACAACCCCCAAAGATATGAGAATGAGATTAGGCCATCCACCTTGAGGCTATAATCCAACAAGAATCACTGGATCCAAAATACCTGGCACTCTACTATTGGAAGATTGATTGAAATCCTGTATAAAATATCTGCTGATAGCACTTCTTGCCAGAATGCACAATAGGGACCAAGACACTTGGCAAGAAGGGGGCTGACAATAGGTAATACTACATGTTATAATTCTATTCTGCTTAACCTTAATTATATGTTTAATTGTAAAAAATTTTAACCTGGTACTTTTTACTTCCCATTTGTATAGATAATTCTTACCTGTATTATAAATTAATAATAATGTATAATATAAAATATAAGTACCAGCTATATATATGAAAATTACATATAAAAATATGTAATAGCATTTTGGTTTTTTTGCCCTTTAACAGCCAATATATGGTCTGATAATGGGTACCGGCAGGTTCCTGGCATGTCATCATAATGTATAGGAATTTAGTTATTAACTGAATAAACTGTCTTATTATTCATGTGGTATAAGAGTGGTCATTACTAAAAGTATAATTCTATGAAAACCCATATAATTACACTTTATTTGTTGCTGTCTAGCAGTTCTTTTATTGTAGATGTTTATTATATGATGAATCATTGCTGATAATCAGATCAAGAATATTTCCTTCTCTTGTAGCTGCCCTAACATCTTGGTACAGAAATCAGTCATTTAACAAATATAGAAATCTGAGTGAGCTACCAACATGTGAGTTCCAGTGGTATCTGGAGAGTTTGTCTTCCACGATAAGACATTTGGTTTGATAGCCTACTCTATTTGTCTATATTGTTGTTCATTATACTTATTTACAGTCATTTGCGTATAACATATCAACTTTGTTGGTTTACCAGTGCTTATGTCAGACCAAGCTGACTTAATATTGCACCTGCAACTCATGTTTACTTTTTTTTTTTTTTTTTTTTAAGAATCTGTTCTTTTTCCCCAAAAATGTCATGCCTCCTCTCCCTTCCTTCCATTTCCTTTCTGTATACGTTGTAATCCCCACATTCAAATTATGTCTCCACGCCACATTTCTGATATTCCTATAATGTCAGCATTTGATGACTTGATTAGCACTTCAAATTCATCAGATTTTATTTTATTCTTCATATTAGTATAAAAGCACATAAGTGTGTGTGTGTGTGTGTGTGTGTGTGGTTTTTGTGCGTGGGCGCGTGTGGTTTTTGTGCGTGTGTGCATGCGTGCGCTAATTCTATGCGAACCCTCAACATTCCTCCACGCTCCCTGCTACTGGATGTTTCACTATAAGCAATGCAAGAATCACTTCATCCTCAGCTTGTGGATGTTATGAAACTATTAGTCTTTGTATTCCCAGAAAGCAGAAGTCTTTTGATCTACCTGATATTACTTTAATATCATCAGCAGATAGTCTTGAACTTTTCCCATGTTGGGAAAAGTTCAAGCCCATGAGCCTTGCACAATCTCTCTGCTCATGATGGGACTCATTCCTATTGTGTCTTAGAAAACTGCAAACCTTTTCAACCAACCTCAGTGGAAAGCAGCACCTCATGTATGTGGCTTTTCTGTTGCCAAAATTCTTATGTTTTGTCTGGTGACATATTCATTTAGGTGGAAACATGTTTATCTGTGAAGAATGCACTACAATTTCCATTCCCACTCTGTTGCTGGAATCACTTAAGTACACTGTACCCTTAATTTTTCTTGCAATGTGAGTGACTTAGAATTTGCACAATGTGCTGCCATTTGTTGATAACCTCTGATCAATCTATTAACTAAGTCATATAATATTCCTGCAATTATAATTGGAGATATACAAAACTTTAAAACACCCTTGTATTTTTCTACACTTTGAGAATGTCAAGTTTATATGATTATTCTCTTTTTTTGTATTTTACATATTTGCTTTTAATATAATCTTTGATATAATTTGACAGTTTTACCTTCTCTCTAGGAATTAAAAGACGCAAGGTTACGAGATGATTTAGCTGCTGCAAGAGCAGTACTTAAGAAACATAGTATGATGCTGCTAACTGCTTCAAAGGTACATCTTCTATATGTGTATATATATATATATATATATATATATATATATTATTATTATTATTTATTTTTTTTAATTACTTCAAAAGAGAGATTGTGGGTTAAAAAATTATTAATGAGATTTGGCATTTGAATTCAAAGTGATAGCTGTTATTTTGTTTTAGAAATGTTCAAATCAAAGCTGTGCAAAAGGACCCGTTGAAATTCCTGTTTTATAAGGGGAGGGAAAAAGCTTATCTTTATAGCAGTGGCTTTCAAATCTTTTTATTGTGGCAGAATCTTATTAATAATTAAAGATTACATTATACAGAAGGAGAATAGAAGTAGGAAAATTAGGAAACCAGTTTAGACATTTATTGAAGCAAACGAGGAATTAGTCAAAAGACAAAACTTCCTGCTAATTACTGTTTTTACCTATTAGTAGAAAGCTAGGTAAGAAATAAAGAAATTAACCTTCAAACATGCTTTGGACCTAGATCATCAACCAAAGAATAAAACATTTTTGAATTTGTGTTAATTTTAAAAAAAAAATGTGTAAATTTTAGTATTATGAAAGTATGGCCCTCCACATTTGTATCATTTTTTCACTGGAGAATTATAGTAACCATTAAAAATATCTTCATAGCATTTTTTTAAAGGGAAAGAAAAGAGCGCACTGTATTAACTTTCTATAGAGCTTTCGTTTTGAGGGGTGAAACTCCCCCTCCCAAAAAAAAAAAAAAAAACAGAGGCTGCCAGGCCTCTGTTTGGCTTAAAACATGACTGTTTCTTTAAGAATTTGTTTTTTTTTTAGAATTTTTACACAGTGGTCCAAATAGCTTCTTAGTATAACCCTACTGGGTATGCCTAATGAGTTATGCACAGAGTGAACAAACCTCTCAAATGTCCATTATTTAGTACCACCCATTTTCTGGCTATATTTAAAAATTGGTTAATCCTTCAGACCATCCCAGAATCATCAAATTGACCATTCATCAAAGCAAGTTGTCAGAACCGATTGTGTAGGAGCATGGGCATCAGGAAAGAGAGGTGGGCAAGCTTATCAGCTGCTCCATGCCCAGACATCATGTGGAGAGAGAAGCAGACCTGGGAGGTTCTTTTCCCCACTGGCATAATGTCTTTGGTAAAAATTCACTGAACATGTTTACTGTTAGTGAACTTTAGTTAACACAGAAACTTTCATCTGTTTTAAATGCCCATGTGCTGCCTGTAAAGGAATTCAATAGAACAGAGAATTGTGGTAATCATTCAAAAGGCACATACCCACACACACACACACACACACATACACACACACACACACACATAGCACCTTATCTATTGTATCAAATACACTTGACACAAGGACTTTTTTAAGTGAAAAGTTTGATTTGTTTTCAATTGGTTTGCCAAATATTGTTTATGAATAAGAAATATATGCATAGAACATACATTTTGTGGTATGATTCTCTATAGCTTCTTCTGTATTTGCTTAAAAACTAATTCAGAGTGAACCTGTATGTTTTTTGCCTTCCAATCGCCAAAACATAGAGAATTTATTTTGAAAGGGAAAATAACAATGCATTTTATGTGTTGTATTGGAAGGGGAAATGTATATTCCTGCACATAAGTTGATCTTTCAAGTATTAGAAAATCAGAAATTTTAAGGCTGATTTATATGCAGAGTATAAAAATCCTAAACATGAATTAATAAAGAGTCACATATTTAGGATTAGAAAGAATTGAATTAATACAAATACATTTGCAATTTATTACATATACGTCTTTACACAAATACAATTGTTGTTCACCTTTTAAAATCCAAGAATTTGTTCGTCTTCCTCATCAGATGAAAACAGTTCAACAGAATTTGTCAGAGTTATCTTTTCAGGTTTATATTTTCAGTTCTCAAACGCATCACTCTGTATTATTTCTGGAAAACTGATATAAAATAAAATGTACATAAGATATGAAATTTAAGTTAAAACTGATGTAACATAAAAACCAGTATAAGATAAAATGTTAAAACACAGGCAAAATACAGGTAAAACTAAATGAATATAAAATATAATAGAAGCTTTTGAGACCAAGTGTCCCTTCTTCAGCTAGACAGTGAATGGTGTGCAGTGAATTGTTAGATAAACTAAAATTTTACTGGTCATGATCATGGATCACATTTCTGGTGTTGTTAATGCAAAATTACGCACACGTGATGAACAGCAGCACTCATTGCACTGCTGGCATCTCCGTAGCCAGGTGGGAAGGAGCAGCAGTGCGTAGTACACGATTCTTTATTAGACCGGGGTTCGAGCCCGTCACCACCAAATACGGAGGATGCGGAAAGGTCAGGGAATGACCACCCCATATCCCGGAGCAATATGGCCTTAGTTGCTAATGCTCCTAAAAAAAAAAAATAACAATAACAAATAACAAATATCACTGCACTGCAGAATAGTAGGCTCCATAATGGGGTGCATCTGCACTCCCCTATTATGGTTCATAGTGCAGTGCTTCAAGCCATAAGCACCGGTGGTAGTCATGTGAATGGTCAATGATCTCAATGTCACATCAGGGATCAAGATTGTCTTGTTCAACCCAATAATTAGCATTAGCATTAGTAGAGGCATTTGATGCAAGAAAGCAAGCTTATGCAGCATCAGCCAGAAAAAAAAATAAATAAAAAATAACCTCTTCCACTTCACCCCCCTGTTCGTTCGAAATACCAGTCCAGTTGAGCCTTAAACTTATTTAGGCTATCAACTTCCACGACAAGGGATGGAAGTCTGTTCCACCAACCAACCGCCCGCTGGCTAAAGGCAAATTTCCGCACGTCTATCCTACATCTGTCTTTCCTCAATTTGAATTTATCCCCTCTCAGGTGATTATTGTGAGCAAGAGGAAGAAGAATCCCATCATCATTGAGCATGCTCAAACCATTCAAGGCTTTATACACCTCTATCAGATCACCTCGCTGGTGCCTAGTCTCCAGACACTGAAATTTGCAAAACTTAAGCCTTTCTTCGTAAGAGCAACCCTTTGTTCCAGTCACTAATCTTGTTGCCCTTCTCTGTACTCGTTCCAGCAGCTCTACATCCTTCTTGAAATGAGGCCTCCAGGCCTGTATACAGTACTCTAGGTGTGGCCTGACCATTGCCTTATACAAGGGAATAATCACCTCCTTATCCCTGCTAGAAAAATTCCTATATATCATTGACAATACACCAAGAGCTACTCTTGCAGCCCGTCTGCACTGCTCAGAGAACTTCATATCTGCCTGCACAACCACCCCCAGGTCCCTTTCATTCTCTACCACTGTCAGTGTAGTACCACAGAGTTGATACGTTGCTCTGGGGTTGCTGTTTCCCATATGTAGTACTTTACATTTGTCAATGTTAAACTTCATTTGCTACCTTGTCAGCCCATCTGCTCAACCTTTCCAGATCCTGTTGCAACAGCATAGTGTCAGCAGTTTCCTTGACAACCCTGCCAACCTTCGTATCGTCTGCAAACTTGGACATTAGCTTGATATACCATCATTAATGTAATTTATAAATACAGAAAACTTGCACTGCATCTATTGGAATGAGCAGCAGCCTGGAAAATAAGATGCAATATATTTCAGACTGCTGGGAATCATTGGGGTGCAAGTAAACACATGGTTGTGTTAGGGTAGCTAAGAAAAAGAACAGGTGCATGTATACTTGCGTGTACACGAATGCTAGGAGTTTAGTAAATAAATTTGATGAATTTGAGGTATTGCTCAAAACATCAAAGGCAGATATTGTTGGGATTTCAGAGACGTGGTGTCACACAGATATAAGGAATGCAGAACTGGAATTTGGGGAGTACAATGTCTACAGAAAGGATAGATAGGATAGGAAGGGAGGAGGGGTTATGCTATTAGTTAAGAAATACATAAAATCCAAGGAAGTGTAGCCAGTTGACATTGCTGGACAGTGCAGTGTCGAGTCAGTTTGGTGTGACATAAGCATTGGGAGATCAAAATTGAGAGAAGGAGTGTGCTATAGGCCTAATGACTCTGATGAGTATAATAAGAAACTGTACAGGGAAATAGAGTGGGCCAGTAAATCAGAGAGTCTTATAATGGGGGATTTTAATTTCCCAGATATTGACTGGAATTTGGGGGCTGGTCACTCACACACTAGCAAGGCTTTTGTGGATTTATTGGATGATTGTTTTCTACGTCAGCATGTTCGGGAGGCAACTAGAGGGAGTAATACTCTTGATTTGATTATCAGTAGCGATTCTTCATGCATTAAGAATCTGCAGATAAATGAACTACTAGGTGGCAGTGATCACAGTGTGCTGAAGTGGGATTTACTCAAAGAGTAAATCCCACTTCAGCACACTGTGATCACAAAGAGTAACTACCATTAGGGGTAAAGGGAAGGGTTATTGCTTCCGTAAAGGTGACTACGATGGACTGAGACAGTATTTAAATTCTATACAGTGGGACCAACTGATGATGTTACCAACAGCAAATTCAAAATGGGAAGCATTCAAAGAACTTATCTTGGAAGCTACTAGGCTTTACATACCAACTAAGAAATATTGTTAGAGGTTTAGGCTTAAATGAATGTCAGATGAACTAATGAGACATATGGCAGAGAAGAAATATGCATGGGATACATACAAATTAACACGTGACACAGAAACCTATGATAGATACAAGTTGATCTGTAAACAAGTTACAAAGGAGGTTAGGCAGGCAAAGGCAGATTATGAGAAATCCTTACCAAGGGATGCAAAGAAAAACAGCAAAGAGTTCTTTACTTATGTAAACTCTAGAAGGAAGGGGATGAATCAGATTGCTCCACTTGATATCGATGGGTCAACTGTTGATGATCCTGCTCAGGTAGCTAACAAACTAAATGAATATTTTGCATCGACATTCACACATGAGGAGTTATTCAGCGAGGGGAATGCCAGAGGTGTATTCAACTCTGGCAGTAAGCTAGAGAATCTTGTAATAACTGAGAGTAAAGTGGAGGAAAAATTGTTGAAGATAAACACAAGAAAGGCACCTGGGGTGGATGGGATCTATCCAGTTATATATATTAAAGGAGGCTGCAAAGGAAGTAAGCAAACCCTTAGCCATAATTATGAGAGCTTCCTTGGACTCAGGGGACATACCCATGGACTGGAGATGTGCAAATGTGACCCCAATTCACAAAGGAGGATCAAAGGCTGACACAAGTAATTATAGACCTGTGAGTTTATCTTCTCTTCCCGGAAAATTAATGGAGGCACTGGTTAAAGAAGCATTCCAGGATCATCTAGACAAGACTTCAGTTATAGCTCGGACACAGCATGGTTTTGTTAATGGTAAGTCTTGCCTGACCAGTTTGATTGGATACTATGATGCAGTCACAAAAGAACTGGATGCAGGGAATAACTTTGATATTATATACTTGGATCTTAGAAAGGCTTTTGATACTGTTGCACGTGGAAGCCTGCTGCACAAATTGGAGCAGTGTGGCATTGGAGGCAAATTGCTGCTATGGATAAAGGGGTGGTTGAGGGGGAGAAGACAGAGAGTGGTAATCAATGGACACTGCTCATCGTGGACTAATGTTATTAGTGGAGTCGCTCAGGGTTCAGTATTGGGTCTATTATTGTTTTCTGAGTACTAATGGATCCATTATTGGGTCTATTATTGTTTTCTGAGTACTAATGGATCCATTATTGGGTCCATTAGTACTGAGCATTACAATAATGCTCAGCAACAGCTGAGCATTATTGTAATGCTCAGCAACAGTGGAACGCTCAAAGTTAGCAGTTCAGAGAGCCTCCTCATGTTCCAAAACACAATCTTTCAATCTCCTAGCAGTTTTGCTTACATAACATTCCCCAAATTCTGGACATGTAATGCAATACACAGAACCACTGCATAATGAAGACTGGATGGGTGATGGACTGTTATTTCCTACCAGGAAGTTGCACAGACCGTATATGGTAAGAGTACAAAATCCTGGTAAGACTTTCCAATATCCAGGATGGTATGGAATGTAGGCAGTTGAGATAAACGTATTATCATGTGGGGAACTTGGTTGTGTGGCAAACTCGCAAGCTTGTAGTTCATATCTATCCAGAACATGAGGCGGGTAACTGCAGTTGGAAAGCTCCACTCTTACTTTGGAAATCTCTAATTGCCTGTCACCTATGGAACTGGAATGTGTCTAAGCATGGGTAAACAAGGTAAGCGCTGTACTGCACAAATGACCAGGAGTATGTGCAGACCCATAGTTGGCCTGCACACATTGGCTAAAAATAGAAGTTGTGAAACCTGAACAACAAAAACAACTTCCATTTTTTGGATGTTTTTGTCCAACAAATGTTGGACAAAAACATCCAAAAAAGGAAGGGTATTATTTGCTTCCAGTTTGACTGTAAATTGGATAAAAGGTGGCAGGGAATTGAAATATTGAAGCAGTTGAATTTCTGATCACCGAGGGACAAAAGCGAAAATATTGTCAACACACCGATACTAGAGAGTGATACCAGAGAGCAATGTTATCTACAATGGAACTGACGGGAGCACCCATAGCTGTGTGTGCCCTGAATCTGAGCACAGCTAGAGATCTCTGATCATGGGCATGATCAGAGATATCAGAGATAAAGTTGACTGGGCATTATCCATGATCATGGGCATGATCATGGATAATGCCCAGTCAACTTTTATTTTACTTTACCTAACATATATATATATATATATATATCGCAGCACACCATTCACTATCTAGCTGAAGAAGGGAGGACATTTCATCCTGAAAGCTTCTATTATATTTTATATTCATTTATTTTTACTTGTATTTTACTTTTGTTTTAGCTTTTTATCTTATACTGGTTTTAACTTATATTTTAATTTAATAAAGTTATTTTAAATCAGTTTATTGGTTGTTAACAGAAAGAATACAGAGTGATATGCAACCCGAAGCCCAAGGCCTGTTTTCTAATTCCCAAAGGTAATCTTTTGCAATTGTCAATTTCTTATAGCAAGTTCACTTCCATATTGAAGCATTTTTTAAAAAGAAACTAGTTTAACCCATTCGAGATTCCCACAAAATCTGATGAGCAAAGGTTAACTCAGCATTCCACTACACTACAGCATGGAACTAGGGCAGGAGAACAAAGGTCATCCTACAAACACTCTGGATCTAGGATAGGCAACTTGCTCTATCTCTATTGGCTAATTTTTATGAATCTCTGTCTTATAAATGTTCTGCTGACTTGAACCCCTTACCCATTTGCTTCAGGTCTGTGAACCCGAAAAGAGGATTTGGTCAGCAGGTAAGAATTTAATTTAGATTTTAATTTAATCATCTTATATAAAAATAGGTTACCAGTAATGTAACATAAAAAGAACTTGTTGTAACCAATTTCTGCTGTAACATTGGATTGCTCCTTTATATCGTAACTATAACTTAGACCAGTGCGTTTCATCCTTTCTTTAATAACGGCACCCCTAAATAATTTATTTTGGGGTGTCACAAAACGTGTATTTAGTGACACACCTACTCAATTTTCTGCCTGTTAGATCCAATTCTGTGTGTGTGTGTGTGTGTGTGTGTGTGTGTGTGTGTGTGTGTGTGTGTGTGTGTGTGTGTGTGTGTGTGTGTGTGTGTGTGTGTGTAAATATACACACACACAGTTGTGCCACCATATCCACTGATTCAGTTACCCACGGTTATCCGGTGCCTCTGTAGCCAGGTGGGCAGGATCAGCAGTGTGTAGCACATACTTCTTGATTAGACCGGGGTTCGAGCCCATGACCACCAAATACAGAGGATGCAGAAGGGTCAAGGAATGACCACCGCATATCCCCGGAGCAATATGGCCTTAGTTGCTAATGCTCCTGAAACCCAAAATAACAACATAACCCACGGTTAACCACTGAAAAAAAACTTAACACATGCTACTCACGTGTCCAATACAATGCTTCCCTTTATTTTTTACGATGTTGATTTTAAATCAAATAGCTTCCCTTTATTTTTTACAATTTTGCATATAGTTTGGTCACCAATATTATAATGGTTCTTTAGAGATTTAACGGATGCACCATTTTCAGACTTTTGAATAATTTCAAGTTTTTGTTTAATTTGAAAGCGCAACTCTTGTGTTTGCCCATCATTTTCACAATTTCTAAACAAAAAAAAATAATAAAAATAATATAAAAAAAAAAATTCCGACATCCCTGACATAAATAACAAAACAAAATTTTTCCTTTTGTGGTGCAACGGAACACAAAAATCAATAGAATTCACGAAATCAAACTAAACATTTGGTCTCTCTTCTTTTTTTTTTTTTTTTTTTTAATTTGGAGTCTCGAAGTGTTTTGATAAATCGAGAGTCTGTTGTACTTTAATTATTAATGTATTTAATGTTGGTAATGTCTTACTGTGTGTTTCTTTTATCAATTAAACTTTATTATACGTATGTATGTTCAAGAAAATCACGTTATATATGGGGTGAGCAGGTGTTCGCTTATATCCGTGGTTTCAGCTATCCACGGTAGGTCTTGGAACATATCCCCCGTGGATGCGGGGGTCTTACTGTATATAATATTAAAAAATATATGTGTTATATGATAGTTATTACAATAATATAATTATAAAAATTACATTTCATAATACAAATTGTATATATATATATATAAACAGTATATAATAATTTTATTCTTTATATGGAGGTACTAAGTAAACATCAATTATAGATCACCACAAAAAATTAAAAAGATACTGTACACTTTTTTATAATGAAATAAACATATAAATTTAAAAAAAAAAAAAAAAGAAAGTTTAAGTAACTTAAAACCAAATTACGTGGCACCCCTGGAATGTTGTTGCGGCACCCTCAGGTGCCACGGCATCCCCGGTTGAAAACTACTGACTTAGACTCTCAAATGTTATTTCAACTTAGAATTAATGACAGTGTAATTGTAAATAGTAATGAACATCTGTTAATTCATCTTAGAACTGATACTTAGTTAAATTGTGACCAAATCAAAGAAAAATCTAATTTGTATCCTTTATCTTTGTTTCCCAGACAGCACGGTCTGATGATGGGTATCGGTAAGATATCTGAAACGTTACCTAATGTATATTAGTTTAGGCTGATGCTTAAATAAAATATATTAGTAACCCCACGTATTGTAAAAGTGGTTTATGATATATATTAATAATTCGTAATGAATAACAACCATGTAGCGTCCTTCCCAGACTATATGAAACTAGTTTGTAATGCAGTGCTAAACAGGCAATAAGGAATGGCTCAAGAATAAAATCAAAGCCTTTCATGCACACAGAGCATTGATAAATTAATGTCACATTGTCATAACCACTTACTGCTTTATTTGTGGGTTACTGTACACTGTAATAATCTCACAATGTAAACTTTTAAAAGAAAGAGTAGAATGTGTCAACTTAAATGGTGAACATATGATGAAGCATAAATTTTTGAGGCAAAAAATAAGTAAACTTTTATACTGGAATATATGGTAATTTATTTTATTTTAACTATATTGTGCACATTCATTCACAGAGTATAAAAACATAGACATGCTATATTTATGTAATATTCACAGTACTATATAAAATAATTGTGTAATTTTTTTAAAAATAAATATATAAAAGTGAAATAATGTAAAATTTTTCCACTTACTATACTTTGCTTTCCTCTTTAGAAAAAGGATACATTTGTGTATAGTACTATATAAAATGAGTATTTTTGCTTCTTTTTTTAATAATTGTATGGCCACAGAGGGTTCCAAGAGCCAGCAAGAGTCATATCTCAAGGTTAGTTACTGCATTTGTGAAGTTACAGTGTAGCCAGTTTAAGGTAGCTTCACATTTCTTGCATCATTACTTGTAAAACAGTGTAGTATTAGCAGAGGCATATGATGCAAGAAAGCAAGCTTATACAGCATCAGCCAAAAAAAAAAAAGAAAAGAAAAGAGATTTATAGTTCAAATGTTATTAGACATTGTGTATATTTGCAGTATTTGCCCTATTTTAGGTTTATGTTCATCATCCAGAACTCCCAGCAGCAAAAGAAACTAGAGACTACATTTTCAAACAAGTTTGTGAAGCAGTAAATGTTATTAGTGATGTTGCACAAGGTAAAAGCACCGATAGAACTATTTGTCAGCCTACTTTTGATGGTGCTGGTGAGTTAGCAATAGCCCTGGATGATTTTAATGTAAGCATGAACAATTTATTTATACTTGTGTGTGTACATACATGAACAGTTTTATATATTTGGGTGGGGTTTGCACATGCGCGCATGAACAGTTATATATATTTATGCATGTGTGTGTATATGTGTATGCTTGCATGCATGGATAGTTTTACACCTATTTGTGTGTGCATATGCATGCATATTAATGACATTATGTATTGCTATACATGTGTATACACATGAATGAACACCATTATAAAATTTTTATTTGTGTGTGGAGGAAGACAAAGAGACATCACTGCACTATTTTTTATTTCTCTGACAAAAAAAAAAAAAAAAAAACCAAACTTTTAAAATTTGTGTTACTGAAGTAGATGCAAGATAACTCATGTTACATCAGTGCACAGGTGTAACTAGGGTATTTCTAAGGTGCTCCTGGCCATAGGTGCCAAAATCACCATAGCCACCAAATAGTAAGAAAAGTCTCAGAATAACCAATATGCTTTTAGCTAAATAAATTACTAAATAAGAATTTAATTTTTATTTTATTTCACAGTTTAATTATGAAGGTGAGTAAGTACAAGTGCCCTGTTATGGGAGATTTCAATCTTCCATTTATTGATTGGAGCAACTGGGAGGGAAACACAACATGGAAGACAACATTTTTAAATCCACTATAAGATTGATTGTTAAGGAAACAGGTCCAGAATACTGTGTTAAGGAAAACAGGTCCAGAATACTGTGGACCTGCTTTTGCCCATGCTAGAGAAACCCTTAATAGGGAGTGATTGTGTGGTGGTAAGGTGGATGATTATGAGTGAGGTTTTTGATATTTAATGGTATTCTCAGAGACTTCATACAGACCAGCTTATATCTTCCATAGGCTTCTGTGTTATCTGTAAGTTTATGTGTATCCCATGCATTTTTCTTCACTAGGTCATCTGACATCCATTTAGGCCTAAACCTTGAACAATATTTCTTAGGAAGTACGAAAAGCCTAGTAGCTTCCAAAATTAATTCTTTGAATGCTTCCCATTTAGAATTTGCTGTTGGTAACATCATCAGTTGGTCGCACTGTATAGACTTTTAAAACTGTCTTAGTCACCTTTATGAAAGAAAAAACACTTCCCTTTGCCCCTGATGGTAGATACCTCTTTGAGTAAATCCCACATCAGCACACTATGTTTACTATCACCTAGTGGTTCCTTTATCTGCAGATTCTTAATGCATGAAGAATCACTGCTGATAATCAGATCAAGAGTATTACTCCCTCTGGTTGCCTCCCGAACATGCTACTGTAGAAAACAATCGTCCAATAAATCCACAAAAGCCTTGCTAGTGTGCGAATGGTCAACTCACATGTTCTGGTCATTATCTGGAAAATTAAATTCCCGCACTATAAGACAATCTGATTTACTGGCCCACTCTATTTCTCCGTACAGCTGTTCATTATACTCATCAGAGTCATTAGACCTATAGCACACTCCTACTCTCAATTTTTCTTTCCCAGTGCTTATTTCACACCAAACTGACTCAACACTGCACTGTCCATCCATGTCAACTGGATGCACTTCCTTAGATTTTGTGTGTTTCTTAACTAATAGCATAACCCCTCCTCCTCCCTTCCTGTCCTGTCTATCCTTCCTGTACACACTGTACTCCCCAAATTCCAGTTCTACATTCCTTATATCTGTGTGAAATTGCATCTCTGTTATCCAACAATATCTGCCTTTGATGTTTTGACCAGCACCTCAAATTCATCAAATTTATTTACTACACTCCTAGCATTGGTGTACATGCAAGTATAAATGTTCTTATTCTTAGCTACTCTAACACAGCCCATGTATTTACTTGTTCCAAAATGACTCCCAGCAATCCTGAAATCCGAGCACCTTGTTTTCCAGGCTGCTGCTCATTCCAATAGAAGCAGTGCAAGAATAACTTTTGCCTCTGCCAGCTGCTTCTGTTAATCTATTAGTCCGTGTACCCCCCAAGCTTGCAGTTTACTGACCCACTTAACACTGCCTCGATAACATCAGCAAATATTCTTGCACACTTTCTTTTTAAGTGTATCCCATCACTATAGAAGTAGCCTCCTCCTGTTAACAAGCACAGACCTGGCTGAGAAAAATTCTATTCCCTTGAGCCTTTCACAATCTCTCCAGGGTCAAATTGATTGACAAGGCTCTCATCATATACTTCCTCCTATCATGTCTGGGCAGAATTGCAGACACCTTCAAATTCAACCCTAAATTGTGGCTTTTTTTCAACATTGACCTGTGCTTGTTAAGTAATTCTGCCATTCTTCTACTCTTAATATCATTGGTGCCAACATGTACAAGAACATGTGCAACTATGTCCAAGTATGGAGACTGCACCTATTAAAACAAAACATTGATTTTCTCAAAAGGGTCCAAAGGTGGGCCACACACACTTTTGAGATATGCAAATGGGCACCCATATAAGGAAAGACTTCAAATATGTGGGCTACAAAGACTTTGAATATGTGAAACTTGGCAAACTAGGCACCTCAGAAGGGATAAATGATTCCAGATTTAGGGACATAAATTCAAATTTTGGAGAAAAAGATTTAGACTGGATTTTAGCCAGTGAGTTGTTAACTACAACTATCCATAGTGGTAAATGGAATAAGTTACCACTATGGATAGTTGAAGCTGACAGTGTGGGGAAATTCAAGTCACCTGGATAGTTATTATTATTATTAGCCATATGGTGCAAGGAAGCCTGAGGCTTATGCTGTACCAGCCAAAAAAAAAAAAAAAAAAAAAAAAAAAAAATTCTCACGTTACCCTGAGAGAGATACTGTTGTATCTATCTCAGATAAGTAGAAGGAAATTACCAAGAAAGCAAGAAAGAGAAGAATGATGATATCCAGCTCAAGACCCTGGGTTTGACAGGCCCATATTCACCAGATGTGTGAGCCCCTTGGCTTAAACCTACATGAGGAGAGAAACACAGTTTATTTTAATTTTTAAAATTTTTTTTATAGGCTTTATTTATTATTATTATTTTATTTTTTTTTTTTTTTACTTTTGACTGGTGCAGCAAAAGTCAAGGAAGCGAAAGTTTCCCTTGCACCATATGCATAATACTAAGGCTGCCATGGAGGCTAGAATATTGAGGAGCACTGCAAACAGAACACAGAAATTTTTTGATTTTGTTCCCATTTTACAGATAACAGATACAATAGCAGCCAAAATTTAAGTTGAAGATGATAAAAATGAAATAGTTTGATACATGACAGTGAAATTTGATATGGAATCATATTTGTTGTCTTTAATTTTATCATATGTAAACTTCTGGGTAAAGCATGTCATTACTGAAACATGCACACAAATTTTAATGATCACTAAGAAATAAACTACACACACACTAGCATTAGCATTAGTAGAGGCACATGATGCAAGAAAGCAAGCTTATACAGCATCAGCCAAAAAAAAAAAAAAAAAAAAATAGTACCCCAGAGAGAGAGAGAGAGAGAGAGAGAGAGAGAGAGAGAGAGAGAGAGAGAGAGAGGTGTTACTCCTATGTAAATTAAAAGGGGAAATAGAGAAAATCACATTTGACCTTTAATGGTGCAGGAAGTTATTGATAACCCAGCTGACGATCTGAAAGGTACTCATACCTTTTACAGATGAAAGCCTGTCATGGCATGAAAAAATTATGCTGGTAATTCTGAGCACCATTAAATGAGTAATATGGAGATGATGATAATAATAATAAAAATATTATTATTATCATCATCTATTATAATAATAATATTCTTTTAATAAAACAAAATTCAAAACAAAATACATTGGAATACATTCAGTGGAATACAAAATACATTCAGTGGAATCTCACAGACTAATTACATTTCATGGTTGGATTAACATTAAATTAATATAAATAAGCAAATCCTGTTAAGTTCTTTAAATTTACAGTCTAACTGCCCATATTAACAGCCAGCAATTGCTTTGCATTTTGATAAAGAATTAATTATTGCATTCCTGTATGCATTGTTAGATATTCATAGATCACAGTCTCTTTGCAACTCATTCATGGTTTGAAGAATTGAATTAGGGAAGTATTCTTTTAAATACAGTCTGCAGAGTTGAATGAAGCATGGTTTAGTGTGAAGTTTCTTGCAGAGATCTGCCATTCTACCACCTTCCAGATGTTTAGATGGTCTTACTGTGTCAAGCACTAGTTGAGAAATGCTTTAGTTTTAAATTTCATTTGTGCACAGAAAGTGTTTATTGAAGGTTAGCACAAACAAACATCCATACGTTACCTCTGGAACATCTGTTTTATAGGTAACATATGGAAGGTAAAACCATTGATTGGGCCATTTTGAGACCATGAATTCTAATATAAAATTACTACCGAAAGCCCATATGCACTGGCCAATTTACCAGCTACAGGTCAGCACATGTCCCCTGCCATCTATTCAATACTGTGCGTGCACTTCTCTCTCGGGCTTGGACTCATTCTAGCTCCATGGGCATCAGGCGTAAAAAAGTTTTCTGAACTAAAAGTTGACTAACCTTATCAGTTAGTCCAAGACAGCTATCCTACCTATCTTGGATAAGTGTGATCTACAAGGCGATCTATACATACAAGATCTGTATGTGGACACACACACACACACACATATAAATAAAACATATATTTTTACATATATATAAAAGTAGAATCAACACTAATATCCAAATAATTTAGATAATTTTAGATCATTTAAACAACTGAAATATTCAGCACAGGACAAATTAATGCCATCAGAAATGATTGAACATTACATAAGCCTGCAAAAATATGAGATAGTTATTTTTTTATTTCACATTATAAAGCTTAAGAAAAAGGTGTAACCATAACCTACAAAGGGCCCTAACCATCTCAATATATAGCTAAGTTATACTAATTCCAATATTAACAAAATAAAATAAAAAATCAATATAACAATCGATATTACCATAATGTCATTGCTGAATTAGGCTTACATCGAAGGGCATGTCAACTGGGGCTAGCACCTCTCAATATATGCCATCAATAACAACATGAGCTATCTGCTTCTGCTAGTTACATGCCTGCCGCACCATATTCATATATACTAAATATGAATGTGGTGCGGCAGGCATTAAATAACTTAATTTAATCTTAAAGCTACTTAGTAGCTTTAAGATTAAATTAAGTTTAAATTTAAGTAGCTAAATGAGCTAATGTAACCAAAATAAATATGAAACTCGTAATAAAAATTAGAACGGCAGACTGGCAAAATATAACTCTTAAACATTAATGGACCATTAATGTTTAAGAGTTTGACTATCTGTAGGGCTAGCAGTTATGGGATGAAGTTGGCACGACTCTCCGACTTGCACAGAAAGCAACAATACTTAGTGTAATCCTTTTGTAGTCCTAATGAAATGGCAATCACCTTTAAATCACCACATATCTGCCACTCATACTTCTGATGGTGCACACTTAAGAAGATGTTCTCCATGTATTGAAGAGTTATTGAAGGCAGCATATTTCCATTGTGTAATAACTCAGCCTTAAGCCTAACCTTAGAGACATCTATAAATAGTCACCATTCTTCGGGAATGTGCCTCATGTTCATTGCTGCCATTAGACCAACATCGTTACAGTGAGTTCACCTTCTGTTTGATAGAATTTATCATAGTTTTTATTTTGAGTACGAAATGTTGTCACTTTCACAGAAGGATCTAGAAGATTCCACTGTTGTAGCCTTGAGGCCAAAAGCTCTGCCTTTTTCTTTGACAGTTTGAGATCCCTGATGAGGTCATTAAGCTCACTTTCTGTGATCTTATGTGGTTCAGAAGGATAAAGGTGTGGACAAAATGATGGATCCCTTGACATAGATGCCTGCTGTACCTCTTTGATTTTAACCGGTGTCTTCATTTTCATCAGAGTATATAGAAAAACAGTCGGGTGGTTCAGGAATAAGTAGCACTTCACTGTGAGGCATGGGACGAATTGCAGATGGTATATATTTGGATACATCACTCTACACTTTTTCTTCAATGTCCTTTTCTAATAGGAGGCACCATACAGAAGTAACAGTCTTGTTACTTTTGTATGTTGTCGAAGTCCTTGGCCTGGTTGCCTACTTTACACCCAATGAAGTCACGTTAGCTTCATTCTTGAAGCTAACGTGACTTCTCCATATACGTAAGAAGTCATCCGGACTATTCACACAATTATGGGGCATATTAATCTTACACAACACAAATACTGAGCAAAAAGTAGGAATCTCACAGAGAACAATCCCCAACCGAGAAAAATTGCCCAGTATCTAGCCATATTCGAGGATTACTGCAACAGAGTTGAAGATGCAGAGCGGAGCGACAGTTGCTGATCATGTGACAAAAGCATGGTGGTGGTGCTGAAACTGTGGTGTAGGCATGCATTTTGCTGAGAGCTATAGTTGATAATGTAGAGTAACTCACTAATATGAGACCCCAACTGTTAATATATGAGGTGTGTCTAAAAGTAATGAGACTGGTGCTATAAAATTTTTATTAACAACTGAACTACAAATCAACATTATCCCCTTCAAAATAGTTCCTTTGGGAAGCCATACGCCACCGGAGACGTTGCTCCCACTTCGGGTAGCAGTGCTGGAAGTTTTCAACTGTGAAAGTGCCTTCAGCTGGTCTATCACGACCTTTTGGATGTTGTCCACAGTTCCAAAATGACAACCTTTGAGGTGAAATTTGAGCTTGGGGAAAAGGAAGAAGTGACACACTGAGTGTGAGGGCTGCAGAACCACTGGAATACCCTCTTTGGTCAAAAATTCAGTCACAGAAATGGCTGTGTGACAAGGAGCATTGTCGTGATGCAGCATCCGAGAGTCTGCAATCTCCAGCCAGACACGATTAACCCTTTTTCTGAGTCATTCAAGGACCTCACAATAGTACTGTCGATTAACTGTTTGTCCTTGAGGCATGAATTCGTTATGAACAACACCTTGACTGTCGAAAAAACAAATTAGCATGGATTTGATTTTCGATTTGCTCATTCTTGCTTTTTTTCGGGTGCGGTGAGTTGCTCGTGTGCCACTCCGAACGTTGTCGTTTGGTTTTGGGATTTTACTCAAAAATCCACGCTTTATCACCTGTTATGACATGTCCGAAAAAATTTTCATCATTTTCAATGCGCTCAAGAAGGTCCAGGCACACATTCCTAATAGATTAACAATAGCCACAAGCAAAGGCAAAAATTCATTCATGCTCTGCTGTTGGGATATGCAACAGCCTGGAAAAGAAGTTGTGGCTGGTGAATTAATAAAAATAACAAATTTTCTGTTTATACTCTGGGACAACCAAACGGGCAGAGGAGTTTACAAGATACACAGAATACAAGAAACAGCATCGTATTCAGCAGTCACGGGCTTGAACCCTGGTCAATCAAGGCACGTGTACTTATGCACCCACATGCCTGACCACTGACCACTAGGCTACAGCAGCAGCCTTTTGAATTACAAGGTCAACTGAGGAAGGGGTACTCCTGGGACAGGGATATATGAGCTGTGTTAGGGTTAATAACAACAAAAACAAGTGTGCATATTGTTGTTTGTACAATAGTGCTAAGAGTATAGTAAATAAATTTGATGAATTTGAAATATTGGTTAAGTCTAATGTGGTATTATAGAGATGTTAGAAACATTATGCCACTGAGACACAGGGGATATGGAATTTGAATATGATGAATGTAGTGTGTATGGAAAGACCCACTTGGTTAAGAAACACATCGAATCTAAGACAGTGCACCGAGTTTACACACGAGAGGCCAGCATAATGTTCAGTCAGCACGGTGTGACACGAATACTAGGCAAACAAATATGAGAGGTGGAGTATGTTATAGGCCAATATACAGATAAATAGAATGAACCAATAAATCAGAATATTTGTAATAGGGATTTTCAGATATGGATTGGAACTTGTGGATTGGTTACTCATACGGGAGCAGAACTTTTCTGGATTTATTGGATGGCTGTTTTCTATATCAATATTAACATGCTGATGTAGAAAACAGTCTAGCATGCTGGCTTCTAACTTCTTCACTATTGCTGGTGTTCCCCAAGATTCAGTTATTTCTCCCACTCTTTTCCTTTTGTATATTAATGACTTTCACTGAATGGAAGTTCTGTCTATAGTTTGCTGATGATAGCACACACACACACTACATTCCGCCTTCCAGTTTGAGAAACCGCTGCTTCAATTCATGAATATCACCACCAGATACTTAAATTCAGATCTCCAGGTAATTCTCTGTACTGGGTTTTAATCCTTCTAAAACCCAGTCCTGTTTTATTTCTCACAAGAATCCACTGTTCCTGTTGTGCTTGTATTCAATGACAGTTAGATTTCTAAACAAGATCACATCTCTGTTGGGGTTTACTTCTTGTCTTTTTCTTCTTTATTTTTTTTTTTTATACTTCTTGTTGCTGAGTTCTTGTCTCTCATCTTCTCTCTCTCTCTCTAGGCATAAAACATCACAAATCTTGCTTCCTCTACATAAAAAAGAAAAAAAAATATATATATATATACAAACTGTGTTTTCTTTTAACCCTTTGCCAGCATTATTTTCACTGACTTTTTCATGCAATCCAGCTCTAACAATCAGAAAAAAAAATTACTATTTGAAATATGATGTTCAAAAATTATATTTATTTTTGTGTTGATATGAACTAACATATAAAATAGCACAACAAAACATTTTAAAAACTATAATGCAATACAAGTAGTTCCCGCTTTACAAGTTCCCAGGTTTAAAAGTTATTTTTTCAAATATCAAGTATCAACAGAATTGAAAATATGAACATTAATTGCAATAAAATGCTAAACATTCATAAATACAGCATTTCAAACCATGTGCATTCAGGCAGAATTATCCCACACTCCACTTTAAAATCTCGTCCTTTATCTAAACCTTGGTTTTCCAATAAATGTGCTAAGGCTGTCCAAGAGAAGAATGTTGCATATCGTAATTGGCTTGTTTCTAATTCTTCAGTTTCATTTTCTGCCTACACCAAAGCTCGCAACAATTGTAAAGCAGTTATTAATCAGTCCAAACTAGAGTTCGAACAGGCTAAGAGTAGAAAACTTGCTTCTTGCCCTAATGGTAGCCGAGCATTCTGGTCTCTTGCCAAAGCTATTGGCCGCAACTTTTGCCCATCTCTGCTCCCACCTCTGTCCAAACCAGATGGTTCTGTTGTCACTTCAGCCAAGGATAAAGCTGACCTGCTAGCATCCCATTTTTCTTCCAGCTCATGTATTAATGATCTTGGTAAAACACCTCCCACTATTCCTAACACGCTCCATTCAATGCCTCCTGTGGTCTTCCGTCAAAAGGATATCAGAAGGATTTTGATGAATCTTGATGCTAAGAAAGCTCCAGGTCCTGATGGCATTTCTCCACTTGTTCTCAAAACCTGTGCTCCTGAACTTACCCTATTCTTTGCCGCCTTTTTTCACTTTCTTATTCCAAAGGTGTTTTTCCTTCTGCTTGGAAATTTGCTCATATCCAGCCAATTCCTAAAAAGGGTGACAAATCCCTCCCATCCAATTATCGTCCCATTGCAATTACTTCTACTCTTTCTAAAGTAATGGAGAAATCAATTAACCGCCAACTCTTAAACTACCTAGAAACCTTCCGTCTGATCAACGATCGCCAGTATGGATTCCGTCAGTGTCGATCCACTGGTGATATTCTGGCTTATGTTACCCATTTTTGGACTAATTCAATGGAAAGGTTCGGTGAAACACAAGTAGTTGCTCTTGACATCTCAAAGGCTTTTGATCGGGTTTGGCATAAAGGTCTTCTAAACAAGCTTCCATCTTATGGTTTGCCAACTGTTTTTAGTAATTGGTTATCCAGTTTTCTCTCTGATCGCTCACTGAGGGTGATGGTAGATGGCTCTCTGTCTTCTAACTTCTCCACTAATGCCGGTGTCCCCCAAGGTTCAGTTCTTTCCCCCACTCTTTTCCTCTTGTATATCAATGACCTTCTTCCATTGACTGGAAATCCTGTCCATAGTTTTGCCGATGATAGCACATTGCATTCAACTTTCCATTTTGAGAAACCTTGTCCTGCTCAATCAGCTTCAAGTTCTCGAAAATCTGCTGCCAATTCCTTAAATGCCGATCTTCAGGTAATTCTCCAGTGGGGCAAAGACAACTTAGTTGATTTCAACCCTTCTAAAACTCAGTCTTGTCTTATATCTCGCAAAAAGGATTCTTCTGCTCCTATGCTTATCTTTAGTGACACTCCGATTTCTAGGCAAAATGATATATCTCTTTTGGGGATTACCCTGACTTCTAAACTCTCTTGGCACAAGCACATTACAAATATTGCTTCCTCTGCATCTAAAAAACTTGGTTTTCTCTTTCGCTCTCGGCGTTACTTTTCTTCCAAACAGCTGCTCACTCTGTATAAATCGCAAATCCGCCCTGCCATGGAATATTGTTCCCACATCTGGGGTGGTGCCCCCAAAACCCCTCTCAGGCTTCTTCATTTCATTCAGAAGAGGGCAGTTAGGTTAATTAATGATTCATCTCTAACAGAGTCTCTCCACTCGCTTTCTCATAGACATACTGTTTCTGCTGCATGCCTCTTCTACAGATACTTCCATGGGCACTGTTCTTCTGAATTGGCTTCTATAATTCCCGCTCTCTCTTTCAAAACAGTCCGAACACATGCCGCCACCAGCCAACATCCATCTACTGTCCAACTTCAAACCCACAGAACCAACTTTTCATCTTCCTCATTTATTCATTCAACTGCCGTTTTCTGGAACAACCTTCCTTCATACGTATTTCCTGAAAATTACAATCTACAGAAGTTCAAGTCCAATGTCAACAAATATCTTCTTTCGTCTTCTCAACCTCCAACCCAAGCACGGTACTAAGTACTATAGGTTCTAATACCTCGTGTTTGGGGTTCTCATAAAAAAAAAAAAAAAAAAAAAGAATTAAGGAGAGAGAGAGAGGTCCAATTCTTAAAGAATTTTGGAAAAAATTCCATGTTTTAGATGTAATCAAAATAATAAAACGAGCCTGGGACAAAATTACAGACAAGAACATGAAGTGTGTTTGGAATAAACTCTGTCATCATTTTATTGATAATTTTGAAGGATTTCAAGAACCAGCAGAGATCATACAAAATGAAATAGAAATGGTCATTAATATTGCTAACCAATTGAAGCTTGAGGTTTCTACAACTAGCATCACTGATCTGCTTCAAACGCACAATGGTGAGCTTACAAATCTAGACCTTCTTGAAATGGCAAAATGTGAAGAAACTGAGGAAAAAGAAGATTTAACAGATGAAACTCCTGTTCGTTTCTTTATTCTCAAGGGGCTTGACAAAGCTTTTCAACACATAAAAAAACAATTGAGATTTTTGAGTCACAAGGTTCTGACAAATTTTGAGTGCACTAGAAAAGTTGCTGCAGATTTTTAAAAAATTGCTTATGTGAAATGCTATTGTGAAATTTCTAAAAAAAAAAAAAAAAGAGATGACTATCTTGGAAAAAAATGACTCTTGAAGCATTTCTGAAGAAGAAAACGACTCCTTGTGCTTCCAATGAACCAATGAGTCCCAAGCCAACAATGAGTTAAGAACCATCAATGAGTGTGCATTTAGTCGATGATGATAAAGAATAAACAATCTTTAACATTTGTATGACATAAACAATTTCTTTATTATTATAAGTTGCTTGATTTTAAAGGCTATGTTTTCATTTCTTTGGATAAATAAATCATTGTTTAAGCATAAGCTATTGTTTTGTTGACCTTTATTTAGCATTACTGGGGTCAAATTTCATTGTTGAGAATGCAACCCTTGTTTTTAACATTACGTCTGTGGGTAAAAAAATAAATTCCTGCTTTACAAGCTCACACTAGGAATGAATTAACTCATAAAGTCTGCAACTACGAGTATTTCTTCCTGGAAGAAAATATTCACAAAACTTTCTGTCTAGATAATCGACAATATTTTTTGAGTCCCTGCTTTGAGATCCTTTTTTTAGTGAACAGAGATGCAGCCAAACTACTGCAGAAATCTCTTCTTGAAAAATAGATTTTTGTTTTGCCAAAACAGTCATAAAGAAATTCATTTGAATATCATGATTTGAAACCATCTGAAATTCGATATTTCTTTAAGTCAGATTTTTCATTTAGTCCCATGTTGATAATAACACCAAAAAACTCGTTTAGTTTATTTGGTTAAACTGAAACCCAGTTACACTATATTGAACAGTTGGAAACTATCTTATTTGTAAGAGTTTCCCTTTTTTCCCCTCCATTTCTTCAGAAAAGTCTGAAGAAATGGAGTCAGTTTCTCTGTATTGCCATCCGAATGTCTGTGCAAGTTCCTGATTCCCGTCTACTTTATTGTTGAAAAAGATAGTGCCACTTGCCATTAACAATTGAATATAAACATCAATGAATGTTGACTTCAGATGTCAAATCATTTACATGAGGTAAAATTTTCATAATCAGAAATGGTGATTATGAAATGCCAATTGGGACATTGGATTTGAAGAGTACAAAAAAATAATAAAAAATAAAATAAATAAATAAATAAAACACTGCCTGCCATTAACAATTGAATGTAAATGGTTATTGATATAGTTTTTCAGATTGTTTATTTGAAGTATAAAGAGATACAATACTTGAACTAGCACTGTGTGCCAAATCTATAAGTGAAAGTCAAGCATTACTGCAAAGCATTCATTTAGTGTGCCAATTCTGAGTAGTTGTTAATTTTGTGTGCCTTTACATTTAAGGCACTCATTGGCTGACTGATTAAGAATGACCACTTGTATGCATTGCGGCACATCACTCCTGCTGCTGTTTTACATATATGTGCATAAAGGCAGTGAACATATTAAATTGGCATACCTGTAGTGATATCCAAGTAAAAAAAAATTGAATGAATTACTTTGAAGTGGCCATTGTATATGCATTCATATGAAACCTTCAGGTTAGATTGACTGTCACTTTCAGTACCTTTTAAGCTTTGAATGCATGCTTACAATTAAATAACGATATATTACAATGGCAGAAACAGTGCAAATGAAAAGTTTTGTGTTCTATTTCTTATGTGCATACTGTTACCCTATAACTTAAATGAACAAAGTGTAGGCATTAAGAAAATATGGCATTTAAATACTACAGACAGCTAATAAGGCAGAATGATTCATTTAAATAAATGCAGTCAAATAGATCAGTGACATTTATTTGAATTGTGTTCTTAGTGTACTATTACACTGGGATACTTTATTCCATAACATTGTCATGTTTTATCAGTTAATAGAATAATGTATAGGCTAATTTTATCTAGGTTTATCTTTTTTTTTTTTTTGGTATCATATTTTAGCTTGTTTATATTTTATCATTAACAAAATTCATTTCAGGATAATGTTTTGATGGATCCTCTAACCTATAATGAAATACATACCCGTCCTATCTTAGAAGGGCAGTTGGAAAGTATAATTAGTGGTGCAGCATTGATGGCAGATTCGTCTTGTACTCGAGTTGAAAGGAGGGAGAGAATTGTAGCTGAATGTAATGCAATAAGACAAGCTCTACAAGAATTATTATCAGAATACTTACTAAATGTAAGTTCAAGGTATTGTAATATGGAATTGTGTAAAATGTATTACCCGTAAATGATATTCTACAAAATTTTTGTGCCTGTCATCTAAAACTGTACATCTGTTTAGAGAATGATTAGTATCTTTTAATTCTTTAAATTTTTTTTATTACTTTTTTGTTAGGTGTTTATACACTGATGAGCCAAAACATTATGACCAGTGAGTCGTTATGCAAATTGAAGCAAATGCAGGTGAACTACGGCACAGGTTGGGACACGGTATAAAAAACACCTGATACTGAGCTCCATTAATCACTGTTACACTTGTTCTTCAGATGGGAAAGGCAGCGGAATTAAGCAAGTTTGACAAAAGCCAAATTGTAATGACCAGATGACTGGGTCAGAGCATATCCGAAATGGCACGGCTGGTGGGATGCTCAAGGTTAGCGGTGGTTAGTACCTACCGAAAGTGCTCCGAGGAGGGGAAACCCACGAACTGCTGAGGAGGTGTTGGAAGCCCACTGCTCATCGATGCTCGAGGTCAGCGAAGGCTCTCCCAGATGGTACTTGGCAACAGAAGGGCGACTGTGGCGCAACTCACAGGTAATTGGAATGCTGGTGACAGGAGTAATGTGTCACAATGCAGAGGTACATCGAACCCTGCTGAAAATGGGGCTGCGTAGCTGCAGGCCACTCCGAGTGCCCATGCTCACCACGGTTCACCGGCGACAGCACCTACAGTGGGTACACGAGCATCAAAACTGGACGAATGAGTGGAAGAAGGTCATCTGGTCCGATGAATCACATTTCCTGTTGCACTACGTGGACGGCTGGGTATGTGTGTGGTTTACCTGGGGAAGTGATGGCACCTGGATGCTCCGTGGGATGAAAACAAGCCGGTGGCAGTGGTGTAATGCTTTGGGCGATGTTCTGCTGGGATACCCTGGGTCCAGTCATCCATGAGCCGGGCACTCTGACGTCTACCACCTACCTAAACATAGACAGAGAAGAATATGGCCGCCGTCCTGTGTAGACGCAAGTTTTCCATGCTCCTGGATTTTTTTCATGAATATGTGGTTAGAGTGTCTACTTGTTTTTGAAAAGTTTACTCCTTAGTAGAACTACTACAGTGGATCTCAGGGTGAGAAACTTTTGATTATTTACCGGTAACTTTGCAGATTATTTGTGTTTTTTATCTATATCCTTTGTTGCCAGACCGTACTGGTCACCATGCGGCTGACAGCAGGGCTATAGAGAGGCACCAATTATACTGTGGTTGCCACGCAAATACCCTGCACTTGACTTGGGAGGAATGTGTAGCACTCCCCTCCAGCGCAGGGATTAGTGAATTGATATCTACTCCTTCAGCTGTGACCTTGACTGCCACATTGATTGGGGACGGTATTCCCACCTGTGAAACCTTGAACTGTGATAACGGCCCAATATCTTCAAACTGTGTTAGAGAACAATTTTTGGTTCAATCATGATTTCAGTGATTTACTCCCCCCCCCCTGCAATAGACTTAACATGGACAGCTTTTACTTTCGTACCTGCTTGTGTAATGGAAAAACAGACTTCACCATAAGCTTCTGCGGCTGTGAAAACACTAGAAGTAAGTAGCACAGGTTCTCCAAGGCTATCTTTACGCTTGTGCGTCCCCCCCTCATGTGACAGTGGGGGATAGCCCAAATCAACATCCGTGCACTATCTGGCTTCAAATTTAGCCACAAACCTGTGGTTGGCACCAAACTTTGTTGTTCCTCAACCTCTATCTAACTGTTCAGCAATAATCTCAGTTATCCAAATATTCCTGATAAACCAATATTTCCAACTAATCTGAGAATATGGATGCACCCAGTACAAATCCCACTGAATTGATTTGTAACGTCACTGAACGGCCATAGAGCGCTCAACAAACCACTGATAGCACAAAAAGTGACCAACCTGACATTGAAGTCTTGGATAATTTTGAGAATGTCCAGCTGACACCGGTATCCAAAAAGAAATACAAAAAATGGGTAGTTCCCCAATCGGACAGGGAAACCCATTCACAAAGTGAGCCTCAAGAGCCCCAGGGATCCCAGGGCCCCACACAAGACAACCGCAAAAAGACAACAACAGCAAGAGTCGACTGATATCAACACAACTCTTCCAGAGGGTACCATCAATGAGCAGGTATTGGCCCTGCGAGTCGAACTAGAAAATAAACTAAAAGTCTTCCAGCCGCATTATTCAGGGTGAGATTGTTGGTATCTGGGCAAAACTTGAAACCATCCTGTGCAATGTTCACCTTGCTTCTGAGAGGAATGAGGCCAAACTCGAGGCATACCCCAAATGTAGGGGCACACAAATGCTACAGTGCGCCCAAACTTTTGCTGATGCGCTGAGGAACACAAAGCCAAATATGAGAACGGACCCACCACCAAAAAGAAAGACATTACCACCGCCACCACACCTGGTAGTTCTCAAGCCGGCCACAGCCAATGCACCAAAAACAAGCGAGGAGATTAAGAAGACTGTAATTGCTTCCCTTACTGATGACCTGAGAAACACTAAAATAAAATCCATCCGAAAGACCCGAAATACGGGCATCATCGTAGAAACTGACTCGAAGGACGACGCTGATATGATATTAACAAATGCTAAGATACCCACCCTGGGCCTTCTAGCTGAGCTCCCAAGGAAAAAGGCACCCTCAATAGTAATTTTTGACATCGACAAGGGCCTGGACCCCAACACCATACAAGATGAATTGTACAGGCGTAACCTCCAACAAGCACTCCCAAAAGAGGATCCAGCTAACCTGATAAAGCCAAAGTACCAAACGAAGTCTAGAAGTGGCACTTCCTTCAACTGGGTTGTAGAACTGGCACCAACGGCCTGACACATACTGACCCACCACAATCGAGTGTACATAAATTGGATCTCCCACTGCTACAAAGAGCATGTAGCTGTCCCAAAATGTTTCAGATGCTGTCGTTTCGGTCACACAACCCACACGTGCACCCATACAGAACAGACCTGCGGTCACTATGCTGATAAAGGCCAACGAACCAATCTGTGCTAACTGTAAACGCCAGAAACTACCTCATGCCTACTCACTTCGGGATAGTAAATGCCCTGTATACATCAAGGCCAAAAGCATGCTCCAACAATGAATAAATTATGGGGACACTGCATAAACAGTATAACCGCAACAAGATAAAATTCCTGCAAATAGACACACAGCGGGCAATGGCCATTGTGGGACGACTCCGACAGAAGGCAGATGAGGAAAACATCAACATTCTCTTAATACAAGAACCCTAAACTCATTCAAACAAAATGAGGGGATACCCCTTGTCCTACAAAATTGTCCTGGTGTAACACCCTGGGCGGCGATCGCTGTGAGGAGTCCTCACTTGACTGTGATGCAGATATCTCATCTCTGCTCTCCATGCACCCACATCATCTCCTCTCTGGGCGACTTCTATGCCGTTTCCCTGTACTGCAAGCCGGGAGAGGACATCCTACCTGCAGTCCAGTACCTACAACATGTCTTAACAGAACTGGTGGGTGCAAAGATTGTCATCTGTGCTGACGTAAATTGCCGCTCTGCGCTCTGGCTCAGTGAGACCCCAGGGCCTAGAGGTGCTGCAAATGGACAGCGGTTGGAGGAGTTCCTGGCCAATAGTGGTCTGGAAGTCATTAATAGGCCAAACAGCCTGCCGACGTTTTCCAGCTCACTTTGGGAAGCCATGATTGACGTGACTCTCCACCAGGTTCTTTGCTAGATTTCTGTCGGATTGGACCGTGCGGGAGGGCTGATCCACCTCAGATCATTGAGCCATAACTTTCAATATGTACAGATCGATCACTCAGTCCACAATTCTCAGACAGAAGCAACTATGCTTTGAACAAAGCTGAAAAGAAACACTCATCAATGGGATATTGCACCTACAAACCAAGAATGTGCAAGTTCAGCATCCATACTCCCATTAGCGCAAGGTCACGGATATAATTACGAACGCTGCAAATACAGCAATAAAACAGAAAAATCTCATTCCTGGGGCAGTCCCTTGGTGGTCAGGGGAGCTTCAGGCCCTCAGATGCGAAGTAAACCAAAAGAGGCGTGCATTCCAACGGGCCAGGTGATCCTGGCCCCCCGCAGAAATTGAATACCTCCGGCTGGAGTACAGAGAGACTTGAAATGCCTACAACGCGATGATCAGGCAGCGTAAAAGACTGTGCTGGGATCAACAGTTGGTAACTGTGACCCCTGGGGTGTCGTGTTCAAGGTAACAACAAATAAACTGCCAAGAGGTGAAGTTATTCGCTCCACAATCACCCCACAAGGTCACGTGACCACCACCTGGCAGCATTCAATTTCAAACATACTTGATCACTCTTTCAAACAGCCACGAGATGACAACTCTCCAGAACAACAGCAGCTTTGCCTCGACAATAACAACTATAACTCAAAAATCGTGGAAGAGCCTTTCACCGTCGAGGATCTCTCTATGGCCGTTGGGAAACTGAGAAATAACAAGTCACCAGGCCTGGACATGCTCAAGCCCGAAATAATTAAAAAAGTTGCTGAATTTGCTCCTGAAACCCTGCTAAACTTCTTCAACCATTGCCTGCTAAAGGGATGGTTCCCAACTGATTGGAAAACTGCGTCCATTCGGCTCATACTCAAAAATCCAACTAAACCGCATGATCGACCCGACTCTACAGACCTATTACTCTTCTTTCTGTGCTGAGTAAGGTCTTTGAGCAGCTCCTTAGACAGAGACTGGAAAACCACTACAATACTGCACAGCTACTAGCACGAAATCAATTTGGATTCAAGCTGGGCATGGCTACGATCGATGCGCTGGAGACCATTACTAATGCTGCCAGGAACTGCATCCACAAGTACCTCCTCGTCATCTCGATTGACTTTGCTGGGGTCGTTCGACACCTTATGGTATCTTAGTGGCATCGGACAGCTGAGACGTGCTGAGCTCCCAGGAAATCTCTACAACTGCATTGCCAGCTATCTCAGCGACAGGAGCATTGTGGTTCAGGCTCCCTTCTCCAGTGTGGAACGTCGTGTTCACCAAGGTTGCCCTCAGGGCTCTGTCCTGGGCCCCCCTTTCTGGAACTCTCTACTCGTCGAGCTTCTCAGTACTGACTTAGGCGATGTCCAGACCTTGGCATGTGCTGATGATCTCTCCCTGATCCTGGCAGGGGACTCCAGGGCTCAACTTGAAGTATCTGCCAACAGAGCTCTTACTACCCTGCAAGAGTGGGTCTGGGAAAACCAGTTGAGCATCTCATCCACTAAAACCCAATCCATTCTCCAGAAGGGCTATCTTGATTTGCGGAGGCCGCCTCAAATCAAGATACATGACACAACCATCAAGCTTGTTACCCAGCTGAAACTCCTTGGCATTATCATCAACAGCAAACTAACATTTCTCCCACACCTCAACTATCTACAGAAGGAAATAAGAATTACATTGCACTGGTTGCCAGGGTGATCCGCCGAGATTGGGGGCTCAAAAAATGCACTCTAGCATTACTCTATAAAGCCATATTCATACTAGCTATCACCTACGGTTCTGGCATATGGCTCACCAAAGCCTCCACTGTGGTAGGACAAAGAAAGCTAAACATCATTCAACGGCCAATTCTCCTTACGATAACTAGAGCATGTTGCACCTCCAGCATGCACGCTCTACAGGTCCTCGCCAGTGTACTGCCCCTAGACCTTGAGGTGGCCCATGTTGGGATGCTGTATCAGCTCAGCAGAGGAAAGTCTACCACCTTTATTGATTTTACCATGGATCCTGCTAACACCTATTCCAGTGAAAAAAGCAGACTCCTAACCTACTTACAACAGATCTGGCAAGCTAGATGGGCTGAATCCACCAAAGGGGCCATCACCCGCAAATTTATACCAGACATATGCAAAGTATATCCCAAATCACCATCCTGGTTCTCCCCAGGCCTTCTAACCCTGTACCTCCTAACAGGGCATGGTGCCTTTCGCAGCAAACTGAACTGTCTTGGACTTTCCGACAGCTCCCTTTGCACCTGTGGTGCCCAGGAGACTTGGGACCACTTGCATGACTGCTTACTATATGATGACCTCAGATCTCTCATTACACAAATTCATTTCATCCCGAGAGACCAGGAGCACCATCTCCTGGAAGACCACCATACCTATGCAGCCTTTTCAAACTTTGCTCAGGGCCTCGTGAAGAGACCCTGAGCAAAAACCCTACCAACCTCAGAATCAGACCCAACCAGACAATGAAACGGCCTAATCAGTCATGTGTCAAGACCACTACTTGCTTCAGCATACTGCAATCCCTGTGAAGACTTTCAACCTGCACAATATTTGTGCCTTTACAATGCAGCCTCAATATAACCTCGATCTACCATGACTGCCACTCCGGCTTCACCCCCACCAAGTTGACTCACCACTGAAATGACTCTACTGTCTGGACGGGACTTCTTTGTCCCAGGATTGACACTACCTGGATTTGATCCTCTCGGATTGACTCTACCAAATATATCTTCATGCAGCTCACTACTGAAATGACTTCACCACCTGGACGGGACCTGTCTGTCCCAGGATTGCACTACTCGAATTTGACCTTCTCGGACTGGACTCTGTCAACTATGACTTCACGCAGCATTGCTGCCAGTGCCACGTGGCGATCCTCAACCTGTGCTCCCTTGCACGGCCCTGTTTCTCCCCTGTCCTGGTGGGGAGGAGGTGATGGTCTTGTCTCCTCCCTGCCACCCCCTCTTTCCTTCTGGTGGGGCATGGGCCTGCCTCACTGATTTTGGGGTCATCTACTCTGTCGACCCTATACTTCTGTCTATCACCCCCAGCCTTCAGTCTCCCCCCCACCTCTAGCTTTCCAACTAGCATTCATCCCATGTCAAAATTATCCTAGCCCTACACCCAAAATTCTTAATTCCACACTGTATAACTTAAAACTCCTTTGGCCTGACCTAAACTCTAGTGCACCTCTTTTTTTTTCTTCTTTTTTTTTATGGTCCTAGCCACTGAAATCCCAGGAAATTAGGTGGTAGGACCTGCCAGAGTACTTATTTAAAAATATTGGTGTACCTGGCTTGCCTCCACGGGGCTAAGTGTGGGCAACGTTGGGCCTCAGTAGGGGTCTCGCGGCTAAATGGCCAGATGAACAATGGTACATGACACTACATCCAACAATATCCATACACTTTTAAATCTCTGGCCTTTACAGTGTTCTGTAACACATGACAATGTAGACCACACGGAGATGGGGGAAACCCCTGGTGCCATTAGACCCTAAACACACTTTACTTTACCTAAACATTATTGCTGACTAGGTACATCCTTTCATGGCAATGGTCTTCCCCTCTGGCCGTGCCATCTTTCAACAGGATAATGGTGGCCGACCGGGCTAGCCGAGTGGGTAAAGTACCTGCCCGGCAACCCAAAGGTCGCGGGTTCGATTCCCGCCTCGGGCTTGGATCAAAGTACTGCAAAAACCTTGGGAGGTGCAATATGGCCACAGAAGCCGATGCGCCAACAACTACCAAATCAAATCAATCAACAGGATAATGCACCATGCCACACTGCCGGGATTGTTCGAGAATGGTTCGCAGAACATGAGGGAGACTTCCAAGTATTGCCCTGGCCTCTAAATTCCCCAGACATCAATCCCAATGAGCATCTGTGGTTTGTGTTGGAACAGCAACTTTGATTTGTGGCGTCTCAACTACAGACCTTACAGGAGTTAAAGGATCTGCTGGTTGCTTGTTGGTACCAGATATCACAAGACACATTTAGAAATCTTGTAGCATCCGTGCCTCTCCGGGTACAAGTTGTTTTGGCTGCACAGGGAGGACCAACATCATATTAGGTAAGTGGTCATAATTATTTAATCTTAAGAACTAGAATTGCCCTTTTTGATATGTTAAGCTTCAGTTCATCTCAGCTATTAACAAAATGAATAGTTCTAAATTTAAATGTTCTTTATTACAGTTAATTGCTGCAAATTCTTAAGGAACTTAGAGCTGTGGGGAGAAAAAAATTAAAAATCGATAAATTGTAAATTAGTGTTTCACATGGTATAGACTTTGTCTAAAATACGTTTCACAGCCAAAAAACACAACACAAACTCTCCTGGACAGAGTTTTACCATTTCTACAAAGGATGTACAGGATGTTACTATTTACAATGGTGCATCTGCAATATACACAGTCGTGTAGCTTACATATGTTCAGTATCATTATGTGATAATTATTGATGAATTCGTTATGGTGATCATTATGACAGCAGGAGAAAAAAATATATATATATATATATGGCTAGGTCACAGCAATACCATCAGAAAGCATCCTCAGACTTGAGTACTACGTCCAGCATTTACAATAGGTTTTGCCCATTCTACAAAGTCATCTATAAGTACTGGCCACGCACCTTCTTCATCATAGTTGCTCATATCATCAGCAATCATATTGCTGAAACCTAAAAGTAAATAATGTTTTGGCTCATTGGTGTATTTACCCCAAAATAAGAACCCTGCTGTATTTTGCACAAAAACAGTTATTTATATTAATTTTGATAAAATTGAATGTTATAAAGTAATAAAAAAATATATATATATATAAAACATCCAGTTAGCAAGTTAAATGAACATGATTTAACATTTTGGAAAATTACTAATCACAAAACATGGTTATTCATTTATAAACAGTGCTATATTCATATTATATATTTCCCTTTGAGTTGCACTTGTTTGAAGGCACTTTAAATGTTCTGTGTTTTTATAGCTTTGGAAATTCTGAAGAGACAGATCATTACTGAATATTGAGCATGACTTGAGGCATGAAAGTTTGTTGAAGCTATGTTTCCAGTTGTTATAAAGCTGTTGCCTGGATATTGTGTTGTGTGTGGGGGGGGGGGGGGGTGGAGAACTAAGCTTACTATTGAGCCATCTTAGAAACCATTACACCAAGGTAAAAAGGGGTTTTTGTTTGCCAACTGTGGGGCTCCAAACCACATTTCAAAAGTATATGATAATATGGGAAAAATGTAACATGTTTTGTGATTTTTTTTTTTTTTTATCTAGGATAGCCATTACTTGCTCAACCAATGATTTTACTTTTTTAATTTCTTGGGCAATATTCAGAAAGAGAGAATTATTAGGTGGTGGATGACTCCCATCAAACAGCTGTAATACCAGCACTGCTTATTGGGGGCTTGAAGGGGCGAAACTCATTTCTAGTTCCAAGTGCAAAGCTATGGCAAAACCTTCCCTCATCATTTCTTTCATCATGCAGTACAATTGATGTGTTTTGAGGTTAATGTGAGCATCCTGGCAAGATCCAATCTTCCTTACATTTTGAAGGTACAGCTCTGAAACGGTGTTCGCAGGCATGCCGCTGGAGAGTCCACTGGACTGAACTTGTTGGTAATTCTATAGGAGGCATCTGGATCAGCAAGTGTGTATTCTTGCTGTTTCTACTGTGCCAGAGAGTGACTGAAGGGAGTCCAAGTAGTATGTTTTTAAAGGGCATTGTCAAAGTAAAGTTATGTCAAGAATCATTGCTTAATGCAAAATTCCCCTACCACCTTTTCTTTTCTATTAAATATGTCATGAATAGTCAAACTAATACAACAAACTTATTTGTGAATATGTCTAAACCTCCCAAACACTTCCTCGTTCATTTCACAAATATATGTGGTTTCAGTTCCAATTTCAATTATGTCCATTTCCACTTAGTCTGCTAAGTAACATTTACTTTTTCTGACAGAATCTTCTTTTTTCCAAAAGAAGATTCTGTCAGAAAAATCAGATTATACAAAATTGCCTTGATTGCTATTTGAGTAAGATAATTGAACATAAAGTAAACTGTGGGAAAGGAAAGTGTGGTCACCAAGATCGTCTCTGACACCAGGTTCAAAGAATATTAAATATGAGCCACTAGTAGACTAAAATAAAGTTCTGCCTACAAAGCTAGATTTAATGAAATGGTTCACTTAAGCTCTCAAAAAAAGAAATATTTCAACTACATTTGTATTAAATTCCCATAACTTATATATGAAAAAAAATTAAAGTAGGAATTTTTGTTGGGCCTCAAGTCTTCAAGCTGCTGCTAGACTTTGTATTTGAAAAATCCATAAACCAATTTTAGGGATTCTTCAAATACATTATATTAATAATTTATTATTTTATTAAGTTGCTTAATATTTTTATATGGGGTTCAAAGGGGAGTCCATGTCTTTACCGGTTTATGGAAAAGTGGCCCCCGCATTTCGCCCCCGGCACATTTCGCCTTGCACATTTCACCCCGGGCACATTTTGCCCCCAGTAGATAATGAGTAGGCTACAGAAATGTAAATACTGTACAGTCAACTCTCGATAACTCGAATTTTCGTTGAGATTCCATGTTAAACTCTCTCGATTACTTGAACTGAACTTCCGATAACTCTAACTTTTCCGAACAAATTTTCAAAATGACATTCGTGTACAAATTGTCACGTAGCTTTTAAACTAATTTCTCTCCTTTTGTATGTCGTCAGGGTTCTCTTTCCATTGTGAAAGGATTAACTGGAACTGTTAATCCTTTCACAATGGAAAGAATACATACTCGACCACGAGGGCGATAGTCACGTGGTTAGTGATGGACATGGGGGAGAGAACAGTGACTAATCTTATAGGAGTCTTTTCAGTAACAAGTGAATCTTGTTCTGATTTGTCTAAATTCAAACAATAAAAGTTCCTGCATCTGGCTCTCCTCACATTTTGTGGTGCAGTCGACAGCGCGTGTTTGCTGTTTTCACTGCCTCCACAGAGAAGTAAGATACAGAGTGAACTCTTGCTCAATTCAAAAACGTTCCACTGCAAAGGGCGTGTTTGGACAGAGGGTTTGGAAGGCCCAGTTGAGAAAGTCGTAACTAAACATAATCATGCAGCTCAAGCTGCAAGGTCGGAAGCATTGCAATTGATTGATCAAATACGGCAACATGCAACAACCACGAACGAACGGCCACAGCAAATTGTTGCATCAGTTATTGCAGAGGCTCATACCAATGTCACAGCATTACTTCCTTGAAAGGATTCACTTAAACGAACTATTCGTCATGTTCGATGCAACAATGGTACTCCTGCTTTACCGAGCAATCTCCAGGACCTAGTAATTCCACAAAATTATCAAGAAATTATTATCGATGGCAATGTACAACAGTTTTTAATTATATTATAAATCAACAGGGATTACCTTTATTTTAGATATAGGAAGCTCCTTTTCCAACTCACTAATAATTCTTGAGGATGGCGATATCAATGATCAATTGTGAGTTGCTCTATTCCTGTGAACATGATGCCCGAAAAGTTCTAGTCCGACTTAAGGAATGTAGAGAATAATCCCCCCCCCCCATATCCAATTTTATTAGACCCCTAAATTTAACTCTAAAGTCCAGCTACAGGACCAAAAGAAATAATCGGTCCATATTTATTAAACAGTTTAGACCTTCAAAAATCTAATTTTATGCCAATCTACGTAATGTTTCCTTGCTGCCAGAGGTATGGTGTTTGAAGACAGAAGTCTTGAGCACTCATTGTTGAGACCGCACGGTCTGAACACTACGGTTCTGACAGTGGGGAAGATGTCCCACCTGTTTTGCAAAATTGATATCGCCATCCTCAAGAATTATTAGCAAGTTGGACTAGGAGAGTTGGAAAAGAAGCATCCTATATCTAAAATAAAGGTAATCCCTGTTGATTTATAATATAATAGAATATAGGAATTATCGAGCACTTAATAGCTCTCACTTATCAAATCTATTAAACAGTTTTTAATGTATGATTCTCAGGACGAACTGCTCCCAGGTCGCATGCTTATTTTTTCCACTAGTAACAATCTTCAGTTATTGGAGCGTAGCCAGGAGTGGTTTTCTGATGGAACAAGAAATATGCTGCAATTTCTGATGGAACAAGAAATATGCTGCAATTTCTGCTAGAATCAAAAGAATAGTCCAAGATTTTCAAAAATGTAATGCGATTGATTACCTTAGAGGCATTGCATACAACTTCGAGTTTTAAACAATAATAATGTGCATTTATTCTATAATTGATTACCTTTGATTTGATTACCTTTACCTTTGATTGATTGATTACCTTTGATTGATTCATTCTATTAAAACAAAATAAATTAGAATTAATAAAAAATTAGGTGTATTATTTACATTTTTATAGCCTATTCATTATCTGCTGGGGGCGAAATGTGGGAGACAAAATGTGGGGGGGGGCCAAATGCAGAGGCCAAAATGCGAGGGGCGAAACACGGGGGGAGTACTTTTCCGGATCCCATCTTTACCAAGAGCAGATGTGGACAGTAACCATTCAATAGTGAAAATGATAACAGAACTAAAGCTAAAGAAAGTGAATGGAAAGGAAATAAATAATAAATGGAACCTAGAAAAACTAAAGAATGAAGAAATAAGAATATTGTTCCAGAATACTACAAATAGCTATAATGAGGAAAATAAGAAAAGTATAATAAACAATATTCACCAGATGTAGAAAAACATTAAAGAAACTATAAACAAAGCAGCTCATAAATTTCTGGGAAATGGAAATAAGGCGAAAAGAAAACCATGGATAACAGAAGACATCCTTCAAATGATGGGTCAAAGAAGAATCTTCAAAAATATGAAAAAAAAAAAAAAAAAATGGCAAAAATAATTACCATGCTCTCAAGAATGAAATTAATAGAGAATGCAGAAAAGCAAAAGATAAATGGTGGACAGAACAATGCCACAACCCAAAGGTCGCGGGTTCGATTCCCGCCTCGGGCTTGGATCAAAGTACTGCAAAAACCTTGGGAGGTGCAATATGGCCACAGAAGCCGATGCGCCAACAACTACCAAATCAAAAAAAAAAAAAAAAAAAAGAACAATGCCAAGAAATTGAAACCGTAATATAGTATGGAAGAACAGGGCAGAATGCACTGGTCCCACAGGAACTAGTAGTTATTGGTGACTCTATTGTTAGGGAAACATGCTTTGTAAAAAGGATAGGTGGAACAGGACCAGAGTATGTCTGCCAGGGGTAAAGGTTGATGACGTTGTAGAGCGGATATCATCTTTTAAGGGCACAAAAGGTGATATAGTTGTACACGTTGGCACTAATGATATTAGGAGTAGAAGACCGGCAGAATTACTTAACAAGTACAGGTTACTGTTGAAAAAAATGAATTAGGGTTGAATTTGAAAGTGTCTGCAATTCTGCCCAGACATGATAGGAGGGAGTATATGATGAGAGTCTTGTCGATCAATTCAGCCCTAGAAAGATTGTGCAGGGCTCAAGGGGTAGAATTTTTTTCTGCCTGGTTTGTACTTGTTAACAGGAGAGATTGCTTCTACAGGGATGGGATACACTTAAATAGAAAGGGTGCAAGAATATTTGCTAATGCTATCGAGGCAGTGTTAGGTGGGTCGGAAAACTGCTAGCTTGGGGGATACAAGGACTAATAGATTAACAGTAGCCACTGGCAGAGGTGAAAGTGATTCTTGCACTGCTTCTATTGGAATGAGACAAACCTGGAAAACAAGATGCAGGATGTTTCAGAGAATGTTGGGAGTCATTGCAGTACAAGTAAACACATGGGTTGTGTTAGAGTAACTAAGAATAGGTTCAGGTGTATGTATACTTGCGTGTACACCAATGCTAGGAGTTTGGTAAATAAATTTGATGAATTTGAGGTATTGTTCAAAACATCAAAGGCAGATATTGTTGGGATATCAGAAACATGGTGTCACACAGATATAAGAAATGCAGAACTGAATTTGGGGAGTACAACGTCTACAAAAAGGATAGGAAGGGAGGAGGGGTTATGCTATTAGTTAAGAAACACACAAAATCCAAGGAAGTGAAGCCAGTCAACATCGCTGGACAGTGCAGTGTCGATTCAGTTTGGTGTGATATAAGCATTGGGAGATCAAAATTGAGAGTAGGAGTGTGCTATAGGCCTAATGACTCTGATAAGTATAATAAGAAAATGTACAGGGAAATAGAGTGGGCCAGTAAATCAGAGAGTCTTATAATGGGGGATTTTAATTTCCCAGATATTGACTGGAATTTGTGGGTTGGTCACTCACACACTAGCAAGGCTTTTGTGAATTTATTGGATGATTGTTTTCTACATCAGCATGTTCGGGAGGCAACTAGAGGGAGTAATATACTTGATTTGATTATCAGTAGTGATTCTTCATGCATTAAGAATCTGCAGATAAAGGAACCACTAGGTGGCAGTGATCACAGTGTGCTGAAGTGGGATTTACTCAAAGAGGTAACTACCATCAGGGGTAAAGGAAAGGGTTATTGCTTTCGTAAAGGCAACTACGATGGTCTGAGACAGTATTTAAATTCTATACAGTGGGACCAACTGATGATGTTACCAACAGCAAATTCAAAATGGGAAGCATTCAAAGAACTTATCTTGGAAGCTATTAGGCTTTACATACCAACTAAGAAATATTGTTCAAGGTTTCGGCCTAAATGGATGTCAGATGAACTAATAAGACACATGGCAGAAAAAAAAATGCATGGGATACGTATAAATTGACATGTGACACAGAAGCCTATGATAGATATAAGCTGGTCTGTAACCAAGTCACAAAGGAGGTTAGGCAGGCAAAGGCAGATTATGAGAAATCTTTGGCAAAAGATGCATAGAAAAACAGAAAAGAGTTCTTTACTTATGTAAACTCTAGAAGGAAGGGGATGAATCAGATTGGTCCACTTGATATCGATGGTTCAACTGTTGATGATCCTGCTCAGGTAGATAACAAACTAAATGAATATTTTGCATAGACATTCACACATGAGGAGTTATTCAGCGAGGGGAATGCCACAGGTGTATTCAACTCTGGCAGTAAGCTAGATAATCTTGTAATAACTGAGAGTAAAGTGGAGGAGAAATTGTTGAAGATAAACACAAGAAAGGCACCTGCGGTGGATGGGATCTATCCAGTTATATTAAAGGAGGCAGCAAAGGAAGTAAGCAAACCCTTAGCCATAATTATGAGAGCTTTCTTGGACTCAGGGGTGGTACCCATAGACTGGAATTCTGCAAATGTGACCCCAATTCACAAAGGAGGATCAAAGGCTGACACAAGTAATTATAGACCTGTGAGTTTAACTTCTGTTACAGGAAAATTAATGGAGGCACTGGTTAAAGAAGCACTGCAGGATCATCTAGACAAGACTTCAGTTATAGCTCAGACACAGCATGGTTTTGTTAAGGGGAAGTCTTGCCTGACCAATTTGATTGGATACTATGATGCAGTCACAAAAGAGCTGGATGCAGGGAATAACTTTGATATTATATACTTGGATCTCAGAAAGGCTTTTGATACTGTTGCACATGAAAGACTGCTGCACAAATTGGAGCAGTGTGGCATTGGAGGCAAATTGCTGCTATGGATAAAGGGGTGGTTGAGGGGGAGAAGACAGAGAGTGGTAATTAATGGACATTGCTCAGCGTGGACTAATGTTATTAGTGGAGTCCCTCAGGGTTTAGTGTTGGGTCCATTATTGTTTTCTGTATTTATAAATAATATTGATGATGGTATATCAAGCTTAATGTCCAAGTTTGCAGACGATACAAAGGTTGGCAGGATAGTTAAGAACACTACTGATGCTATGCTGCTGCAACAGGATCTGGAAAGGTTGAGCAGATGGGCTGAGAGGTGGCAAATGAAGTTTAACATTGACAAATGTAAAGTACTACGTATGGGGAACAGCAACCCCAGCGCAAAGTATCAACTCTGTGGTACTACACTGACAGTGGTAGAGAATGAAAAGGACCTGGGGGTAATTGTGCAGGCAGATATGAAGTTCTCTGAGCAGTGCAGACGTCTGCAAGAGTAGCTCATTAGGTGTATTTGGAGGAATTTTTCTAGCAGGGATAAGGAGGTGATTATTCCCTTGTATAAGGCAATGGTCAGGCCACACCTTGAGTACTGTATACAGATCTGGAGGCCTCATTTCAAGAAGGATGTAGAGCTGTTGGAACGAGTACAGAGAAGGGCAACAAGATCGGTGAATGGAACAAAGGGTTGCTCTTACGAAGAAAGGCTTAAGTTTTGCAAATTACAGTGTCTGAAGACCAGGCACCTGCGAGGTGATCTGATAGAGGTGTATAAAGCCTTGAATGGTTTGAGCATGCTCAGTGCTAATGGGATTCCTCCTCTTGCTTAGAATAATCACTGGAGAGGGCATAAATTCAAATTGAGGAAAGACAGATGTAGGATAGATGTGCGGAAATTTGCCTTTAGCCAGCGGGTAGTTGGTTGGTGGAACAGACTTCCATTCCTTGTTGTGGAGGTTGACAGCCTAAATAAATTTAAGGCTCAGCTGGACAGGTATTTCGAATGAACGGAGGGGTGAAGTGGAAGTTTTTTTTTTTTTTCTTTCGGCTGATGCTGCATAAGCTTGCTTTCTTGCATCATGTACCTCTACTAATGCTAACAGATAGTGCCTACAAGAAAATTAAAGAAATAACAATAAAATGTAAGTGAATTTGCTCCGGAGCAATCAGAAATGAAAAAGATAATGCCATTCTAGGTGCAAAAGAACGACAAGTGACATGGAGAAAGTACATAGAAGATCTATACATGGAATCATGTAGTTACACTTGGAAATATGATGAGATAGGAGAACAACAAAACTTAAAATATCAGATATTAAAAGAAAAATTTGATCTAGCTTTAAAGTTACTTCCTAACAACAAAGCTACTGGTATAGATAATATTACAGAAGATTTAATAAAGAACAGTGGAGACCAAGTCAAGCAATTACTACAACTGTCATAGTATCAATACCAAAAATATCTGCACCAATCAAATGCAAAGACTATAGAACCATCAGCATCATATCACATGCATCAAAAATTCTATTAAAAATCATAAAAATACGAATAGAATCTTACATCGAACGCTTTTTAGAGGATACACAATGTGGGTTGAGAAGGACCTTATCTACAAGAGAAGCTGTATGTGTGTTTTATTGACTTTGCAAAAGCATTTGACATAATAATTTGGAATGAACTTTTTCCTCTACTAGAAAGCATGGGATGTCCACAAAGACTAATTAGGCTAATATTTGACTCATATAAAAGATAAAATGTCATCATCGGGTTAAACAGAGAATTGACAGAAACAGCAAAAATAGGGAGAGGAGTTGAGTCAAGGAGGCCTGCTTTCCCCAGGTTTATTTACTATATTTGCAGAATTAATAGTGAACGAAGCATTTGCTGGTAAAAAGTTAGGTATAAAGATAGGTGGAAGAATGCTTAGCACAGTCAAGTTTACAGTTGATCAGGTAATCCTTGCAAGTAGCCCAAGAATGTTATTCAGTATGCTAAAACAGTTAAATAAGAAAGTGAAGAAATATGGAATGAAGATTAACACTAATAAAACAAAGATTATGATAATAAGTAAAAAGCCAAAACAGTTTCACATTGAAACTGATGGTGAAAAAACAGAACAGGTAACAAAATTCAAATATCTAGGACAGATTATAACGCAAGATGCATCTTGCCACAATGAAATCACTTCAAGAATTGCAATGGTAGAACATGCATTTAGAGTAAAATCTCTTTACTAAGCCAAAGTAATATGTCACTAGATCTAAGAAAAAGAATTATGAAAACATATATTTGGTCATTTGCATTGTATTCAGCAGAGGCATGGACATTAAACAAAACCAACTTGAAAAAACTAGAGGCGTTTGAAATGTGGTGCTGGTGGAGAATGGAAAAGATTAGCTGGACAGAAAAAATAAGTAATAACGTGGTATTACAATGGGAAGGAGAAGAAAGAGAATTGCTAAGAATCTGAAGACAGCAGCTACAATGGATCAGACACACCATGAAGCATAGAGGATGTTACTGGATGTACTGGAGGGCAAAATACCAGGAAAAGAAAACAAGGAAGACCAAGAAACACCATCATAAATACAATTCTGAAGGAAACTGGGCTTTGGAGCTAGGCAGAAGTGAAACACCTAGCACAAGATTGTGAGAAATGGAGCTGCTCATCAAAGGGGCAAACCAGTCGAAAGGCTGATACACTGAAGAAGAAGAATATTTTTTATAGTTGGTTTGTATTCTGTATTGTGATTTCTAAACAAAGAACATATTTTGTTTTGTCATGAAAGGCAGTTTTATTGTGCCAGCTAGATTTGTTGTGGTTCCCCCTGTAGGACCAAAATACATGATAATTTTTTATTATTGCTGATGAAATAACTATTAGTTCATGTGTATGTTTTGGCAAAACAGATCTTCAGAAACCATCAGAGTTTAAGATGCCTGAGATGTGTTGTACCTGGTTTCCTCTCCCATTCATTTCCTTCCCTCCCCAGTCTCTAACCTCATTATTCACCTTCTTCTGGGAGTTGAATTTGAGTGGGTGTTACAGCGCATGTTTGCCCATCTGCATAGACTCTGAGTGAAAGTTGATGTTGCTCTTTAGGCTATACTAGATAGCTCAAGCCCTTATAAATTCCCCCAGCCCTTTGCTTCCTGTTGGGAGCACTAGCAGGATAAGTGCCAGCCTGGCAACCCAAGGTTGCGGGTTCAAATCCCGCCTCGGGCTTGGACCACAGTAAAATGCAAAAACCTTGGTAGGTGCATTATGGCCACAGAAACCAATGCACCAACAACAAACAAAAAAAAAAAAAAAAAAAAACTAGCAGGATATGTATTTTTTTTTTATTATTATTTTTTTTTATGAGAACCCCAAACACGAGAGGTATTACAACCTATAGTACTTAGTACCGTGCTTGGGTTAGAGGTTGAGAAAATGAAAGAAGATATTTGTTGACATTAGACTTGAACTTCTGTAGACTGTAATTTTCTGGAAATACATATGAAGGAAGATAGTTCGAGGAAATGGCACCTCTGTAGCCAGGTGGGCAGGAGTTGCAGTGCGTAGCACACGCTTCTTGATTAGACCGGCGTTCGAGCCCGTGACCACCAAATACGTAGGATGCAGAAAGGTCAGGGAATGACCACTGCATATCCCGGAGCAATATGGCCTTAGTTGCTAATGCTCCTAAAAACCAAATAACAAACAAACAAATGAATTAACAAGGAAGATGAAAAGCTGGTTCTGTGATTTGAAGTTGGTAAATGGATGTTGGCGGAACGTGTTTGGACTGTTTTAAAAGGGAGAGCGGGAATTATAGAAGCTAATTCAGAAGAACAGTGCCTGTGGAAGTATCTGTAGAAAAGGCATGCAGCAGAAACAGACATCTATGAGAGAGAGAGTGGAAAGAGTCTGTTAGAGATGTCATTAATTAACCTAACTATCCTCTTCTGAATGGAATCTAGAAGCCTGAGAGAGGGTTTGGGGGCACCGCCCCAGATATGGGAACAATATTCCATGGCAGGGTGGATTTGCGATTTGTACAGAGTGAACAGCCATTTGGAAGAAAAGTAAAAGCTGAAGCTAAAAAAGAAAAGAAAAGCTGAGAGTGAAAGAGAAAACCAAGTTTTTTTAGAAGCAGAGGAAGCAATATTTGTAATGTGCTTGTGCCAGGAGAGATTAGAAGTCAGGGTATTCCCCAAAAGATATATATACATAGTGGCATAGTGGCATAGTGTTTTGTGAAAGGCGCCACCTGTGGTTTCCCACATCTGCACCATGGTACTTTGTGAAGAAATACAGAATCTCTGTAAAAGCCAGAAAAAGTGTAATGTCTGGTTTCTGTCAGAGTAGTGTTATGTTTTGTTGTTGTGTCTCTGGCTGCTTGGCCGCAGAGCCCCTAGTGGGACCCCACGTTGCCCGCCACCACCACTGGGAGGTGAGCCAGGCTGCCCATTATACTCTGGCTGGCCTTTGCCAGGGTTGCCTAAGCTTCCTGACAAAGGTCAAGTGAAAAAAAAAAAAAAAAAAAAAAATAATAATAATAAAATAAAAAAAAATAAATAATAATAATAAAAAATAAAATAATAAATAAATAAATAAATAAAAAAATAAAAATAAAAAATAATAAATAAATAAAAATAATAATAAAAAATTAAAAAAAAAATAATAATAATAATAAAAAATAAAAAAGTGGGGGGGGAGGAAAACAGAGCAGGAGTACGAGTTAGAAGGAACAGAAAGAGGGAAAGGAGGACGGACTGAAGTTAAGGAGCAGTCCGCTCTTCGTGAGGTGAAAATAGGGATCTGGGGGTGGGAGTTAAAGTAGCAGGGGACAGGTGCCCCTGCATGATCACCAGAGGCCAATGGACTCTGTATCCCGCACTCAGGAGTTCTCCAGAGTGCCACCAATCCCGCACCAGAACGGTGCCGGCTGATCCTACCCTATAAGGGGTTTGCAGCAATATCCCGCACTCGATGAGTGCCAGCAGTCCCGCACCAGAATGGTACCAGCAGTGTTCCTACCCTTAAAGGATTTGCAAGTTGTCAAGGCAGTGTCCTCTAGCGGAGAAGGAGCTAACCCACGCCAGTCTGATTCAGGCCTTGGGCAGCATGATCCAATGTTGTTCTCATTTCAGCAATTTTGGCTAGCCTCAGTGCGAAGATTTCCTGCGCATACACAGTTAGTGCCCTGTATGTATTTTCATCGAGCAACAGCGAGGACTCTTGGTTTCGTGGATTCCTTTGAATTGCGGTAGCAAACTTGATTCTACTGTTGTCATAGGCAGGGCACTCATACATGAGATGCCCCCAGGACTCTTCTTCTCCACAATGGCACCGCGGGTCTCTTTCAATCCCCATAGCTGTGAGTTTCTGACGGAAGGGGCCGTGTCCAGTAATGATAAACGTCATGTGCAGACCAGGTGAGAACCATGGAGGGGGCTCTGGGTGAGTATGGTTTATAGTTGGGAGGAATCGCCTTGTGATGTCTCCTTTCTGTGTGGTTTCCCAGCTCTGTTGCCATATCGCTTGTAGGTGTTGGGTGATTCTCCTCTTCTCTATCTTGGGGTCATTTGCAAGATCCAGCTGGAGATTTACTATTTCAGCTGGTGTTCCTTTCCTAAGGTGGTAATATAGGCCTCGCCTGACTACTTCTAGGTAGAGTGGCTGACAACCTGTTAGAACTTGCAAGGCAGGGGTGCTAACAGTGCGGCACGCCCTACTAATTGATAGCAGCATGAACCTTTGAATTGTATCCAGCTTCTGTTTGTTTTTTGATAGTGTAGCTTGTCTATACCAGGTGGAGGCACCATAGCAGACAATCGGGACATATACTGCTTTGTATATGAGGGTCAGAGCTTTGTGCTTCAGGCCCCAGTCGGCTCTGCTCACCCTCCTGATCATGGCGGCATACTTCCGGATTTTGGTGGCTAGATATTTCAGGTGGTTATGGAAATTAAGACCTGAGTCAATGTAAATACCTAAGTATTTAACCTCTGTGTACAGTCGGATGGGGGTGAAGTTTAATTTCATCGTAGGTGGTCTTCTAATTTGTAGTCTGCCCTTGAGGAGAATGGATTTTGTTTTTTCTGCCGAGATGGTAAGGTTGTGCAAGGCTGCCCAGTTCTGGAGCTTCACAAGCGCCGCATTTGCAATAATTTCCAAGGACGACCTAGTGTCCGCACGCACCAACAGGACAAGGTCGTCTGCAAAGGCCAAGGGCTCAGCCCCCCCAAGGTCCAAGCCCAGGAACTCGTCCAAGACAATAGACCAGAGGAATGGGCCAAGCACAGAGCCCTGCGGACATCCCCGGTGGATGAATCTGGTAACTGTCTGATATTTGTTAGTAACTCGTACTTTTCTGTTGGTTAGATAAGACTTCAAACTGTTATATAGATTTTTAGAAACATTTGCGTGCCGAAGTCTCCGAAGAACGCTGGGCCACCACAGGCGGTCGAAAGCTCCAGCAAAGTCCACCAATATAGCAAGAGAGTACTTGAAAGCTGAGTGCGTTGCTTGGGTGATTAGATTGTTGACAGCGTCTTCAGTGCTGCAGCCTTTTTTAAAGCCATATTGTTTTTCTGAGGAGAGTTGGTGTTCCTCATAGCAGGCAGAAAGTCTAAACAAGAGTAGACGCTCCAGTAGTTTGGCCATCACGGAGAGTAAGGCAATCGGGCGATATGAGGCTGGGTTCTGTGGTGACTTGTCCGAGTTTTTCAGAATTAGTTTTAAGGTTGCAGTCTTCCATGAAGCTGGGAAGGTGCCCTCTGCCAGGCACTTATTCTGTAGGCTTAGAAGTATAGCTGGGCAGGCCTCAGCGAATTTTTTGAGAACTTCTACTTCCAGCAGGTCTGCACCTGGTGCTTTTCCATCTTTCATCTTGTTAATTGCCACGTCCATCTCAAAGCTGGTGAACGGGGGCTCCACCGTTGCTGTGTGGTATTCTAAATTCTGGTTGATAATTTCTTGTTGCTGTTGCGTCAAAGGTGCCTCTTCAACAGGGTAAATGGTATCAAGAATGTTATTTATAGTATCCTCCCAGGTATAGGTGGAAGTACCGTCTATTTTCAGTGTTGTATCAAGCACCTCACCACGTGGTAATTTATTAGTTACAATTTTGAAAACGATGCCCCATGGGTTCTCATTTCCGGAGATAGACACCAGAGTTTGCCACGATTGCTTTTTGTTTTTGCGAATTTCTTTAGTATATTCATTTCTGACTGTGCGGTAAGCTTCCCTGGCTGCCGTAATCTCTTGGGAGGACATCGTCGCCCTTGCCCGCTGGAACATTTTCCTAGCATGGTGGACCCTTCTTCTTAGATCGTCTAGCTGGTGGTTCCACCAAGGGACAGCATACCTGTAGGGCCTTCTGCGTGGGATGGAAAGGTCGCAGACGCTTCTGATAGTAGCGGTAATGCTTTTTACACAGTCATCCGGAGTTAGTGTGTCAAAGAGTGGAATATCTTCAGGGAGTCTCGTTGACAGTTCTGTTCGAAAGCGCTCCCAGTCAGCCTTCTTGACGTTATAACGTATCACATCTCTGGGGATTGGAGGGGTACGTTCCAGAGAGCGAACCAGGGAGAATGAAATTGCTCTGTGGTCCGACGTAGTCCAGGATTCTTGAACAGTCCATCTGGCGAGCTTGACAGCAATATCTGGAGTCGCCGCTGTAACGTCAATGTTGCTTTCCCAGAGGGGGCCGCTGTAGGTGTGGAGATGACCAGGGCGATTTATAACTTGAAGTCCTGTTGTGAGGAAGAAATCTTCAAGTTGTGCACCATTCCTATGAGCAGACCTGTCAGGTGTGTGACTGTGCCAAAGCACAGATCGGCAGTTTGCGTCCATGGCTATTAGCAACCGCCCCCCTGAAAGAAGTTGGAGAGCTGTCTGGATAGTTGAGATTGCTGGGGCAATATCTTCTCCAGGATGGGTATATAAGGACAACAAGAAGAGCGGGCCCAGCGGAGTTATAATTTGTGCGCAAGCACTGTTTGCAGTACAGAGTGGCGTTATCTTGGTGGTAGTGATATCTGGATTTCTGACTATTATTGCAGCCCAAGGGTTCTCTGTTGTGCAATAAACTGTTTTGTATGTTGCAGGATACCCAGTAACCACTCCCGACCGGACATAGGGTTCTTGAAGTAAGACCACATCTATTTGATTTTCCTCTATTTTTACTTTTAGCTGGTCGGCTACTCCCCTAGCTCTCTGTGCATTTTGTTGGACAATTCTTATTTCTTTGTAGTTATTGGTTAAAGGGGCTCTATCCATAGTTGATTCTCATTTGGTACAGACTTTTAGCTTTTAGGTATACTGGACAGTTTCCATCCCTGATTGAGTGCTGATGGGGCGCCTTGGCCACCTTACAGTTGGCACAGGTTGGTGGTTGATCTTTTGCTGGGCAGTCCCTGTATCCATGCCCTTTTTGGGCACAGTGGCCACACGTAGACTCTCGCTGGTTGCATGTGTGCGAAGTGTGGCCAAAGCGAAGACATTTATAGCATTTGGGGACAGGAATATGTTCTTTAAATCTGTGGCTTCCCCAGCCAATGAAAATACGGCTCTGCGTTCCTAGGATTTGCCACGCTCTAGTAGAGAGATGGATTACCCAGTTTACGTTAGAATGAGTTTTTGATTTAGTCTTGTATTTTGGAGAGACGTCATCTTCTTCTGCGTTTTCATGTAAGTGCAGGCTGAGGTTTTTACTGTAAATATCTTCTGCAAGTTCTTCAGGAGTGACGTCCTGATCTACGTCAAACACTACGATTGAAGGCCCTTTTTTCTTGGGAACTTCTGCCTTTAGTCCAAACTTGGTCATATTGGCATTGTTAAGGATAGTTTGTGCCTCCTCCTTGGTGTCTGTTTCTATCACCACACCTGGGTGCCTGGTCTTCCGGATACTCCTAATCTTGACAGTCTTCATTTGCTCCTTTAGATTAGCTGTCAGCGTCTCTTTGACGGCTTCACTAGTGTCAAGCTGCGCATCCTCTACCGGTTTAATCAAAACGATGTGCGATTCTGGCTTTCGTTTTGTCCTCTTGGTCTGGGAAATGTCAGGTTTGTTAGGCGCAACAGGCGCGCCATTTCTCAAAGATTCTGCAAAGGTTGGGTGGCGTTTTTGCATTTTATTTCCCCTTTCCTGCGAAAGAACTTCCAGTTTGGAATGTAGTCGTTCATGTTCAATATGGAGATTTAGGATTACCGTCTCCATTTTGCTGAAGATGGTGAGAATGTCAGTGCGGATAGCAGCAGTGACTCTGTTGGATTTCTTGCCCAAATATTCATCAAGTGTCCCTCTAATAGCAATGACTTGGTCCACAGGGGTTCCTGATAGTGGGGGACTCTGAGTAAGGGGAAAGGCTCGGGTATTATTATCCTCGCGGTCGGAATCACTTATCGATTCGTTTTCTCCGTCGTCTGGATTTTCCTTTGCTGGTTGCGAGTCTGTCGCAGATTTTATTCTACACCCCTTCTTTAGTTTTAATTTCGAAGATTTGGTTGTCTCTTCATTTGTAACCGGCGCTTCATTACTTGAGCGGATAGGATAGTCAGACCGCTGCCGGTCAATAACCTCGATATCTGCGTCACTCATAGTGAAGTGTGGGAATTTTTGGGGTGGGGCAGTCAGTTGACAATTCTGCAGTCTAAGTACAAGTTGGTAGAGTTTGAGGGAGAACAATAGCGTTTAAGTCGGACAAGCGCGCTGCAATGAAATGGGATAAAAACAGGTGGTCGCGGGTGGGAAACTATTTCCGAAGGCAGTATAGTGCGACGAAGGCTTAGGCCGCAAGCAGTAAAAGCAGCATGACCTTGGCAATTAGCTTTATATATGTTAACCAGTCGTTTCCCAGCAGTGACCTTCAGCCGGTCAGATAATGGCAGCAGTTCGCTTCGGCTTTAGCAAGATCGTTCATATACAAATTAAAATTTAAAGTTACTTATCTGCTATAAGTCCGGTACCTCCATAACCCGTATGGTTGAAAAGCTTTTGGCGTCCACTACACGATGATATCCATCAGATAAAGAAACAAACTAGATTTAATCACTAAATTTAAATCACTTTAGGGAGCACAATTTACTATCAACTCGTACTACCGGCCACCTAGCGGCGATCCTCAAGATATATATACAGTAAACCCCCGCTATTCGCGGTATCTGTATTCGCGGCTGCTGATTTAATATAAAATGAAACCTAAAAAAATGTGAATTTTAAAGCGCCGTGAACATTTTCCACCATAAAAAAACATAGGCGTGGCTAAAATCATCTTTTCCGGTCAAAACAGCGCTCAGTGGGTGGAGGGAGAGGGGTGACAAAATCGCGAGCTTGGATGTTTCTCGCTAATCCTTGTTCAGAGTGTTATGCGCTTGTCATGGAAGGTTTCATCGTTTGCTTTTAATTTATATGCTTATAAATTTAATAAATTTATCAATTTATAGATTGATATGCTTACAAAAGTGATAAATCTACCGTTTTGCAGTGTAAAACAGACTTTTTCGAGTGTGTTAATGGAAGAAAGTGACTTTATTGTGGACAAGTTCTTTCTAACCCGTATAAAAATATGGCTACGAATAACAAGGGAAATGTGAAAATATGAAAGAAGGTGATGACATTAGCGAATAAAATTGAGTTATTAGACAAAATTTCTAATGGTGAAAGTGTCTCCTCAGTCGCAAAACATTATAAAATCAATGAGTCAACGGTACGATCAATCAAAAAATCGGAAGAAAAAATCTGCCATAGTGTCTGTGAAAATGCGCTAATTGCTTCAAAAATTTGCTCTATAACTCGTGCTGTTAAATTTAAAAAAATGGAAAAAGCTTTAAATCTGTGGATAGAAGACCGAACTCAAAATATAATTCCGTTAAGTTCACTCATCATTCGTGTAAAGGCAAAACTCCTTTATCAACACTTTAGCGAAACTGGTGATAGCACTGGCGGGATAAGTTTTTTAGCTAGCAAAGGCGCTGATTTGAAATTTCTAATAAATATTACATTTAATATTAAATTGTTTCTTATTTTCATTTCGATGCCATATGCTTGCATTTCACTATGTACTGTCTATGTACATAGTCATATTATGAAGGTACATAAGTTTTTCTTATATATTTCATACTTTGGAACGGACCCCTTTATTACTATGGGAGCAATAACTCAGTATTTGCGGCATTTCTCAGGAACGTAACCCCCGCGAATAGCGGGGGTTTACTGTATATCATCTTGCCTAGAAATCGGAGTCTCACCAAAGATAAGCATAGGAGCTGAAGAATCCTTTTTGAAAGATATAAAGCAGGACTGAAATTTTTAGAAGGATTGAAATCAACTAAGTTGTCTTTGTCCCACTGGAAAATTACCTGGAGAATGGCATTTAAGGAATTGGTAGCAGATATTCAAGAAGTTGAAGCTGATTTCAGCAGGGAAAGTTTCTCAAACTGGAAAGTGGAATGCAATGTGCTATCATCAGCAAAACTATGGATAGGATTTCCAGTCATTGGAAAAAGGTCATTAATATACAAGAGGAAAAGAGTGGGGGAAAAAACTGAATCTTGGATTAGAAGTTAGAAGACAGAGAGTCACCTTTAGTGAGGGGTCAGATAGAACTGGTAACCAATTACAAAAAACAGTTGGCAAACCATAAGATGGAAGCTTGTTTAGAAGACCTTTATGCCAAACACAATTAAAAACTTTTGATATGTCAAGAGCAACTGCTTGTGTTTCACCAGGCGCCTCCGTAGCCAGGTGGGAAGGAGCAGCAGTGCGTAGCACACGCTTCTTGATTAGACCGGGGTTCGAGCCCGTCACCACCAAATATGGAGGATGCGGAAAGGTCAGGGAATGACCACCGCATATCCCGGAGCAATATGGCCTTAGTTGCTAATGCTCCTAAAAACCAAACAACAACAGCTTGTGTTTCACCGAACTTTTCCATTGAATTTGTCCATAAAAGGGTAACCATTTATGGACAAATTCCATCATGGATTCCGTCAGTGTCGATTCACCAGTGGATCGACACTGATGGAATCCATACTGGCAGTTGTTGATCAGATGAAAGGATTCTAGGTAGTTTAAAAGTTGGCGGTTAATTGATTTCTTGATTACTTTAGAAAGAGTAGAAGTAACTGCAATGGGTTGATAATTGGATGGGAGGGATTTGTCACAATTTTTAGGAACTGGCTGGATATGAGCAAATTTCCAAGCAGAAGGAAAAACACCTTCGGAATAAGAAAGCAAAAAAAGGGCAGCAAAGAACAGGAGTAAGTTCAGGAGCACAGGTTTTGAGAACAAGTGGAGAAATACTGTCAGGACCTGGAGCTTTCTGAGCATTAAGATTTGTCAAAATCCTTCTGAAATCCTTTTGATGGAAGACCACAGGAGGCATTGAGTGGAGTATGTTGGGAATGTTGGTAGGTGTTTCACCAAGATCATTAATACATGAGTTGGAAAAAAAAATGGGATGCTAGCAGGTCAGCTTTATCCTTAGCTGAAGTGACAATAGAACCTCTGCTTTTGACAGAGGTGAGAGCAGATATGGGCAAAAGTTGCGGCCAATTGCTTTGGCAGGAGACCAGAATGCTTGGCTTCCATTAGAGCAAGAAGCAAGTTTTCTACTCTTAGCCTGTTCAAAATCTAGTTTGGACTGATTAATAACTGCTTTACAATTGTTGTGACCTTTGGTAGGCAGAAAATGAAACTGAAGAATTGGAAACAAGCCAATTACGATATGCAACGTTCTTCTCCTGAACAGCCTTAGCACATTTATTGGAAAACCAAGGTTTAGATAAAGGATGAGATTTTAAAGTGGAGTGTGGAATAAAGTATTCCATTCCTAAAAGAATAACTAATACAAGGGGTGATCATTTAATTCATGGACTTGTGCAACACGATCTTATTTTAATTGTCATCATCTGAGCCCTCTGTGGATTTTTCCTTCTCAAAATACTCTCTCTTGAACCTTACATAATTTCGCCACCATCATACCCATGCATTAAATGCTTCTTGCAGGCCATTTTCTGAAAGACTACGAAGTGCTTCTGTTGTGGCTTCCGTGAGCATCGTCATTGGATGCGAAACTCTTGCCTTTCAGAGCTTACTTCAGACGTGGAAACAGGAAGAAATCACACAAGACTAAGTCCAATGAATAAGGGGGATGTGGCAGAACCTTGTCACCTGTGGAAGTGATCACTGGCTGCACAATATTAGCCGTATGGGGCCTGGCATTATCTTGTTAAAGAAACCACTTCACACTGGAAAATTCTTGACGTTTCTCCCGAATTGCACATTGAAGTTTGACTGAGAATCTCAGAGTACACTTTCTTATTCATAATTGTTCCATGAGGCACAAAATATGTAACAAGAACGCCTTTTATTTCAGAAAACACAAGAACCACTTGTTTTTCAGTTGAATGAGAAGTTCGAAATTTCATAGGTCTTGGTGAATCAGAATGCTTTCACTCACTTGACTGTTGTTTTGGCTCTAGATCGTAATGAAAAATCCAAGTTTCATCACAAGTCACTATTCGATTTAAGAAATTGTGACCATGTGTTTCAAAACGAACAATCATTTCTTTGCACAAGTCTGCTCTTTGCTGTTTTTGTTCTGAAGTCAAATTGTGTGGAATCCAGTGGATGCAGATTTGCAACATTTTCAGGTGATCTTTCATATTATTGTGAGCACTATCATATGAAATGGGCATTCTAGCAACTATTTCTGATGCATTTAAGGCCCATCTGACACAATAATGAATCATTATACTTGCTTCAAAACGATCGTCAGTGACATATGACTAAAAAAACTCTCTTCACGTAACACTAGCTCCACTAGTACTGTCATGTGCACACAGAGTCTGCTCAGTAGCTTTCAGGGAGAGCGCCTCTAGTGGCAATTATGGAAAGTTTGCAAAGTAAACATAAAATCTTGCACAAGTCCATGAATTAAATGATCACCCCTCTTATTTAGGAAATTATGATATTTTACTGGCTATTAAGATGGATCACCCAGAAAACACAAGAACCACTTGTTTTTCAGTTGAATGAGAAGTTCGAAATTTCATAGGTCTTGGCGAATCGGAATGCTTTCACTCACTCAACTGTTGTTTTGTCTCTAGATCATAACGAAAAATCCAAATTTCATCACAAGTCACTATTCAATTTAAGAAGTTGTGACCTTGTGTTTCAAAACAAACAATCATTTCTTCACCAATTCCAGCATTTCTGCAAGTATTCTTGATAGGCTTTTTTTGGAATTTCTGATAGTTCCTATGCTGCATTCTGAATAATTTCCTCAGTCACTGCAAATCTCAGACCTTTCAAGGGGGCTTAAAGGGAGGGAAAGAAATATGGCATATGAGAGACCACTATTCTGATCCTTCATTTGCTTCATTTTCTTCGCAAGATGAAATCCTTGAATGGAAAGTGCTGAGTGTACAGGTTCATTTTCATGATGCCTACTTTTCTGGCCATCTTCTCTGAAGAGCAGACTGTGCTGTTCTCAAGAACAGGTAATATACTTATAGAAACTAAAAACCTAAGGCATTCTGTGTGGCTAATGAAAGTTACTTTTCTTTGGAGCACTTCCTGTATGATACCTTTCCCTCCCTAAAATCACTCAATGCATTGAAAGGAGTACAGTAAAAACTCTTATCTGACATGATTGGAACCAGTATTAGTATTATCCATACAGTGCAAAGAAGCTACAGGGTTTTCCTGCACTGGGGGATAGGGGATAAAAAGTAGATGAAAAGATACAAATTATGCACTTTCCTCCTTACACAATAGGGAAGTGTGTAATTAACCGAATAAGTAACTATTCAGTTGACCTTTGAATTTCTTCAAACTGTCTAATGCAGCTAATGCAGAGGCAACTAATGCAGAGCAACTTGTTCTGGTAATCCACAACTCACTGGCCAAATGCAATCTAATATAACCTCTTCTAATAAATACTAATAAAACCTCTTCCCCTGTAATTTTAATTTATGGCTGCTAGTTCTGGAATTCTTTATAATAATGAAAATTCCATCTTGATTCATTTTACTAATGACTCTCAGGGCCTTGTAAACTTCAATCAGGTCCCTTCTGAGGTGCCTAGTTGCCGAGCTCGTTAGTCCACATAATTAAAATCTTTTCTTATACAGTGAGATTGCAAAAGACCACTTTTGCAATGTCACCATGCTAGTTTTCCGTCTGTGGACCCTTTCAAGAAGCTCACTCTCTTTTTTAAGAGAAGGTTTCCATACTTGGACACATTATTTTAAATGCAGCCTTACATTTGCCTCATATAGTGGGATTATAACCTCCATATCTCTACAGGATATTGTGTGGTAAATCAATGATAGGCCACCTGTTTACATTACTTAGAAAACTTCATAACAGCCTATATCGTAATTCCCAGATCCTCTCTTTCTCTACTGTTAATTCAACACCATCAAGTATATAAATTATTTTGGGGTTGCTATTCCCCAAGAGTAACACCTTGCACTTGGTTGCATTAAAACATGGCTGCTATTTTTCTGACCATTCTTGAAACCTGTTCTAGTCATCCTGACGAATGCTGCTTGTCATTGATAATTGCGACTGTCAGAATCTTTACATCATTTGCAAATTTTGACATTGTGCCCTTTATCCCTTCGTCAGTATCATTTATGAAAATCAGAAACAACAATGATCCAAGAACTAATCCTCAGGGTCACCACTTTTGATGTTATACCAACCCAAAGAATATCCATTAATCACAACCTTTTGCCCTATAGCCCCCCCCTGCAATCCATTTTAGGATATCTCCAGTAATCCCAACAGGTTCCAGCTTATACAGTAACTTTCAATGGGAGACTAAGTCAAATGCCTTGCTAAAATCAAATTAAACTAAGTTGACATTGTTCTCTACATCCGTCTCATTAGTAGTTGTGTCAAAATAGCTTACTGGGTTAGTTAACATGATTTTCCCTTAACAAAACCATGTGCCATTTTTATCTATGTCTCTGGATTGTACTCTTAAACATTTCCTCTTAAGATTTGCCCTACCACTGAAGTGAGACTACAGGGACTTAGCAGAGATGGACTGGGTCAAAAATTCTTACTGTGGAAAACAAATAGAATGTATTGGAGGTCAGAGTGTAATATTGAAAATTACACCGGCCTGTGGCCCACTGGGGTTTGAAAATTACCCCGGCAAGTCTTATGGCCAGTATGCCTCTGGTCTATAGTTGCCAACTTCACTCTTAGAATTACCTTAATATATTGGCAATATATTGGCAGTTTTCCAATCCAAATAAATCTCTCCAGAGTCCAATTATGTCCTCATAATTAGCCTCAATGGTTCAATACACTCTGTCTCTGTATGAGGCACTGTATGTTCAATACACTCTGTATTGAACCTCAATGGTTCAATACAGAGCGTATTGAACCATTGAGGCTAATTATGAGGATATAATTGGACTCTGGAGAGATTTCTTTGGATTGGAAAACTGCCAATATATTAAGGTAATTCCTCTCTCAAAATTACTGGGTGTGTGCCGTCAACTCCAGGAGCCTTGCTTGTCTTTAGGCTCAAAAGATTTTGTAATAAACACTCATCTGTAATTTCAAAATCACTAATTTCATGTCTCAGCCCCTCTTCGCTATGGTCTTTCATCAGTAAAGACTGATGTGAAGTACTTATTCCATTCATCAGCTGGTCTATCTAATACCCCCTCACCAGTACACAAGGGTCTGATCTGATTTGTTTTCTTCTTTGTATTCACATATATGGTTGGTGGAACCGACTTCCATCACTTGTTGTTGAAGTTGATAGCCTAAACAAATTTAAAGCTCAACTGGAGAGGTATTTCGAACGAACGGAGGGGTGAAATGGGAGTGGCCTCATTTCAGGAAGGATGTGGAGCTGCTGGAACGGGTACAGAGAAGGGCAACAAGATTAGTGAATGGAACAAAGGGTTGCTCTTACGAAGAAAGGCTTAAGTTTTGCAAATTACAGAGTCTGGAGACTAGGCACCGGAGAGGTGATCTGATAGAGGTGTATAAGGCTTTGAATAGTTTGAGCATGCTCAATGCCAATGGGATTCTTCATCTTGCTCAGAATAATCAGCTCAGAGGGCATAAATTCAAATTGAGGAAGGACGGATGTCGGATAGATGTGCGGAAATTTGCCTTTGGCCAACGGGTGGTTGGTTGGTTGGTGGAACCGACTTCCATCACTTGTTGTTGAAGTTGATAGCCTAAACAAATTTAAAGCTCAACTGGACAAGTATTTCGAACGAACGGAGGGGTGAAATGGGAGTGGTGTGTGTTTTTTTTTTTTTTATTTGGCTGATGCTGAATAAGCTTGCTTTCTTGCATCAAATGCCTCTACTAATGCTAATGCTAATATGGAAAACCCCTTGTTTCTGTTCTTTGCTTTCTTTGCCAGTGCTTTCTCATACTTTTTAACATCTTTCTTCCAACTAATAATTGCATGATCACTGCCTGCCAGTGGTTCTTATACTGTAAGCCATATTATGTCATTCGATTTGTGAGTAATGGTGAGATCTGGAATATTCTTACCCCTTGTATTTTCTCTAATATGCTGGTCCAAATGAAAATCATCTGATTTATTTAAAAATTTTGTTCCCCATGGTGTTTCCCTCCCACTTATTCCAATCAGTTAAGGACATTGAGGTCACCCATAATAATACATTCACACTTTCTTGCCCATTCCATCTGCATGTAGAGACTCTCTTCATACTCTTTATAGTCTTATGGTCTGTAGATTACTTCCATTCTTATACTTTTGCTTCTAACTAACTCATGCCACACAGATTCTATGCTGGCAGATTTATAATTTCTGACTCAGCAGAAGCTCTTTTCGCACTCAGGCTGCTTCGATCATATATACCAGTGCTACTCAAAGTGTGGTCTGCAGACTGGCACCAGACTGTAATGAATTGGAAATTGGTCACAGACATTACTGGTCCCTGATAATTCGTCCGTTACTTGTCTGCAAGATTTGTATTTTACAAAAGGACCATTCTGTGATAGACTGGAAATAAAAGAAACTGGTCCTTCACAACAGATAGTTTGAGAAGCACTGATGTATACCATAGTGTAACTTGTCACCCCCAATTTCCTTGTGGCACTATGTTTCTGATAACTCTATTATATCAACGTTAGTTGTCCTAACCTGGAATTGAAATTCACCCATTTTATTCACAACGCTCATGACCTTACTGTAGACACAGTAAAGAATAAGTATTCTTCTATAGTTTACTACCCTGACACACCCAATGAAATTTTTTAGGCTTGTTTTCCCTAGCTTTATTTTCCTTGCTCATTTGAAACATTGTGATGGTGAGAACACTTTGCCAACATTGGCTGTTGTAACAAGCAAGAATTCCTGAGATGTGTGTAAGCATTACTTTGACTCATTTCATCAGATAAGCGCATATCTATTAACCTCTCTCCACTATTTAACTGTTCCCTGAACCCTTAAGGGTATCCTAATCCCTTAAGATATCCTCAATGATATTGGCAAAAAACCTTGCACCACATTTGCTCAAATGAATACTCTCTACAGTAATAGTTGCATGTGATGCAAGAAAGCAAGCGTATATAGCATCAGACAAAATTAGTAGCATCAGCCATAAAAAAAATATAAATAAAATTCACACAACCATTCCCTCTAAATGTTTGTCCAGTTCTTCCTTAAATTTATTTAACCTATCAACTTCCACAATGACAGTGGAAGTTTGTTCCAGCAATTAACCACCCGCTGGCTAAAGGCAAATTTCTGCACATCTATTCTACCTCTGTCTTTCCTAAATTTGAATTTATGCCCCCTTAGGTTCGTAATCTGAAAAAGTGGAAGAATCCCATCAGAATTCAGCGTGCTCAACCCATTCAAGGCCTTATACACCTCAATCAGATCACCTCGCAGGTGCCTAGTCTCCAGCCGCTGCAATTTGCAGAACTTAAAAGGATCCATTCATTCCCCTCACCAATCTTGTTGCCCTTCTCTGTACACGCTCAAGCAAATCTACATCCTTCCTAAAATGAGGCCTCCAGACCTGTACGCAGTACTCAAGGCGTGGCCTGACCATGCCTTGAGTTCTTAAGTTTGGCTTATTAGCATTAGCATTAGTAGAGGCATATGATGCAAAAAAGCAAGCTTATGCAGCATCAGCCAAAAAAAAAAAAAAAAAAAAAAACCATTTTACTCCTCCGTTTGTTCGAAATACCTGTCCATCTGAGCCTTAAATTTATTTAGGCTATCAACTTCCACAACAAGGGATTGAAGTCTGTTCCACCAACCAACTACCTGCTGGCTAAAGGCAAATTTCTGCACATCTATCCTACATCTGTCTTTCCTCAATTTGAATTTATGTCCTCTCAGGTGATTATTCTGAGCAAGAAGAAGAATGTCATCAGCATTGAGCATGCTCAAACCATTCAAAGCTTTATACACCTCTATCAGGTCACCTTGCCGGTGCCTAGTCTCCAGACACTGTAATTTGAAAAACTTAAGCCTTTCTTCATAAGAGCAACCCTTTGTTCCATTCACTAATCTTGTTGCCCTTCTCTGTACTCATTCGAGTAGCTCTACATCCTTCTTGAAATGAGGCCACCAGACCTGTATACAGTACTCAAGGTGTGGCCTGACCATTGCCTTATACAAGGGAATAATTATCTCCTTATCCCTTATTCAGAGGGACAATTACCTCCTTTTCCCTGCTAGCAAAATTCCTGTATATCATTGACAAAACCCCATGCTGGCAGCCTCTGCATTGCCCAGAAAACTTCATATCTGACTGCACAATTACCCCCAGGTCTTTTTCACTTTCTACTTCCCTGAGTGTAATACCACACAGTTGGTACGTTTCTCTTCAGTTATTGCTACCCATATGCAGTACCTTGCATTTGTCAATGTTAAACTTGAGTTGCCACTTCTCAGCCCATTTTCCCAACTTATCCAGATCCAGTGGAGTAACATACTGTCTTTACTGTTATTAACAACCCCGCCAACCTTTGTATCATCTGCAAACTTAGACATTAAACCTGATATACCTTCATCAATATCATTGATAAATATACAAAACAACAATGGGCCCAACACCAAACCCTGGGGAACTCCACTAATAACATTTGTCCATGAAGAGCAGTGTCCATTGATTACCACTTTGTGTTGTCTCCCACTCAACCATCCCTTTATCCATTGTAGCAACTTACCCTTAATGCCATACCCAGTGGCGTAGGAACGCCTTGGCATTGGGCAGGTGCCAAGGCCTCCGACAGGAGAAGGGCGCCACTGACAGGCCACATCAGTACAGTGCCAAGCTATTTCAACACCTGAGGCTAGCTGACGAAATGGCGCCCCTCGATGTTGTTGAAACAAGATGATAGCACAGGGAGGGTGAAAATTAATTTTCACATAGTGATTCAAGCCTGCATGCATCCTTACATCTGAGTACATACTGCATAGCATCATAGATCTGTTTGCTGTTCAGAATATAACTTTGAAGGGACCAATCAGGCGATCGCTTCATCAGCGCATGATCGAATGCATAGTAGTTTGCAATTCACGCATTGTGTACAAACGGAGGAATAAGTTGTGTTTTTGTGATTGCTATATAAACAGGTAATTTTGAATATTGTGATTTATAATTTAAATAAAACAATAAAGGCCAAATTAATTTTAACATGTTACCAAAGAAAAAAAGTGGACCTGAGTACCACGTAGAAAGACTGCATAAAGAGGAAATTAGAAAAAAACATTCCGCTAGTTTACAAAACTGGATTACAATAAGCCACTCCAAACCTGAAAGTGACAAAGAAAACTAACATGATTCGAATGAAGATGAAATAATTGATGATGCCACTGAAATGGAAGTGCAAGAAAAAGCTCAAACAGTTGAAGTTTTTTTAAAAGAATTAGAAAGTGTGGACAATAACCAACAACAGTTGACAGAAGAAAATGATGGCAGCAATAATATTAACATGGAACATTTAAGTCTGAATTTTAATGATCCGACCACATGGAACTTTAATGCCCACAAAAACAGATCTTTTATGGTGCAACACGGTCCTGAACATATGTAGCTGTAGTCTTAAATACCTATCCTGTCACTAATGGCAGATGTTTCAATAATTTGTGAAAATACAAAAATGAAGGTACAGTAATACCCCGACTTACGCTACCCCGACTTACGCGAACTCGGAGTTACGCGGTTCTTGATTTTTTCGTTTGGCAACACTGCCGCCCACTATCTTCAAGGTCGTTTTTCATATGTTATCGATATACGGCGCGACGGTGGAGAGTGAGAGCGAAAGATGAACAAAATTCAACTTTACTGCGCATGAGCTTCACACATATACAAGAATTTGTATTCCAACCGTCATATTTATATGTGTGCATTCGAATTCGCGCTCTACGTTTGTCGGAAATTACATCGTTTTCACGAGAGAAATGGATCGCGTCGGTCGAGCCGTATACAGTCAGTCCTCGTATAACAAGTGTTTACACTACACGAATTCGATCATACACTATTTATAAATACGGTAATGATATCTTATAATATAACACAAACCGAATTGGCTTATGCACAATTCGCCTTTGTGTTTACAAGAAATGGCAGTCGAATGCAAAATCACCCCAACCAAACGCAACACGATAGGAATGAAGAGAAGATTGTGTAAATGTATTTGTTTTAGGGGAAACACATTTCACCATAATAACGTAAAAACCAACACAATTCCAGCTATCGGTATGCAATTAGATCGAGTTTACTACCAGTTTATAACAGATTCCACTAGCAGAAACGCAACTGGATTTTTATTGTTTTATGGTAGTAACCCCTAGAAATGTGAGGTGTTAATAGTGTATCTCTGCCTTTATGGTGTTGTTAATTCAGTTGCTACATGCGCGCAGCTTTGTTTATGCGTATCAAGCGTGCCTCCTCATTTTGTAATTGTGCTTTATTCCCTAAAAATGAGTAAAATACTTAAAAGGTGTGAAAAGGAAGCGTACTGGTGAAGACACTGCAGATTCAGAGAGAAAACGAAAAGCAATTATCGATAAACAGAGGCGGACTGGTTCAAAAATTTATAGTGGCCTCATACTATGGTTTATGGCCAAAATCACACAGGCCCACCGGGGTTTCCCCGGTAAGGCTTATGGCCAGTTGGCCTCTGTCGATAGAGAAAAAATATGAAATTGTGAAACGCTTTGAGCGAAATGAAAGACCATGTGATATTGCACGTGCTACAGGCCTAAATGAGGCAACGGCGAAAAGCACATGACAATTGCAAACTTGACAGGTCTCAGCTCAATTGAAAAGGGCTTAAAAATTTTAGAAAACATAGACTACAACGAAGAAAGCGTTATAGCTACAAAGCAAGGAATAAAAAAAATTATTAGCTTGCTACGAAGAAATTCTGCATGAAAAAAAGAAGGCTCTGTGTCGTCAGACGAATTTGTTAGATTTTATGAAGCCATCGACATCGAAATAACTTTTTTACGTAAGTCATTTATTTTTTAATACATATTTTGTATTAATATGTATAAAGAACTGCAATTTTATTAATATTTTTCTTCTAAACTAGTGTTTCTGTTAGTCGTTGGTCCCAATTAAACAAAATTTATATGTATTTATATGCAAAGTTGTACCCCGACTTACGCGAATTCGACTTAAGCGATTTTCGTCGGACCCACCTATCGCGTAACTTCGGGGTATTACTGTATTGTAAAAAAAGAGAGGTAATCGTTATTTTATTGCAAAAACAAAAATGCAATATATTGTTTTCCTTGCCTTTTATTTGTATCTGGCACAAATCATGTTCCATTTTGCAGCTCAGATGGATTTAAGGATTGGAAACATCTAGATCCAAACGTTCTTTTTCATGAGAATTCATTACAACACATAAACAATTTCACAAAATGGAAATTATTAGAAAAGGATCGACTAATTGACCATGCTGCACAAGCAGCACTAAGAAGCAAAATTTCAAAATGCCATCATATATTGAAAATAATATTGAAATGTATATTGTTCTTGCTGAAAATAATTTGGCATTTCATGGACATGCTACTTATATCAATACCGAAGAAAAAAATCGTGTCGTATTTTTAAACTTGATAAAATTTGTCAGCCAATTTGACGTTGGTATGAAAAATGCTCTGGAATCGCATTTTAAACACGTCACTAATTATTTATCTCCAGAAATTCAGAATGAATTTATTAATTTGTTAGCAACAAAAGTACGAAGTGAAATAATTTAAAATAACTAAATGCAACAAGGCATAATATGTTAAGAGTAAGAGTTTTATATAATATCGGTGTGGATACACCATAGATAACTCTTAAGAAAAAACTACAATAATAGTGTGGGAGGCATCATTTCCTCTGTATCTCATATTGTGCTCGATGATAGGCCAATAGCTTCGAAACGGTGCCATTTCACTTCCACGAAATAACAGATGACCGCTTGTCGGGATAAAGGAAAACCACTCTCTTCTAAATCAACAAGGTGTTTACAATAGAAGGTTGACCAGAGCCTAATGTCCAAATTTTTAATACACCTCGGTCTGCCCAGTGGCTATGGATACACAGAAAGTAGTTGACCAGCTCGACTTCTCGGTATGTGGACAGGTAGTCGGATAGGTTTACGGGTCCCACTGAGTTGCAGATGGAAATCTCTTTATCTTTTAATTCGGGCGTAACAAGAGCACTATTGCTTGCTTGAAGGCCATGGGTGCGAATGATGTGTACCCAGTTAAGTCTCGTAATGCAGTCATTATACGGAAAATTTTCTTTTCCATAAAATGAAGAAATAAAAAAATTCTTAAAAAATTCGGTAAAGAATAAAATTCTATTTAGCAAATTCTAAAAAAATTCGGTAAAAAGAAAACATTTATCTCTAAATAGAAAAATTCGCTATAAAGAAGTTTGTTAAACAGAGATCCGACTACTTATTATTTTTTATGATTTTAACAATTATCGAAAAAAAGGTGCGTAGCCACGAATTTGCCAAGGGTGCCGAAAACCTAGCTATGCCTCTGGCCATACCTCTCCAATTTGTACAGCAGTCTTCCATGTTTTTTCTTTTTTTTTGTTAGTTGTTGGCACGTCGGCTTTATGGCCATAATGCACCTCCCAAAGTTTTTGCATTTTACTCTGATCCAAGCCCAAGGCAGGATTCGAACCCACAACCTTTGGGTTGCCAGGCAGGCACTTTACCCACCTGGCTAGCCCGGTGTGCTTCTTCCCCGTGCAACAGCAAAAGCTTTCCTGAAATCCAAGTATATGACATCAAAATTATTTTTGGCATTCAAAATTCTAAAAAAATTCGGTAAAGAATAAAATTCTGTTTAGCGAATTCTAAAAAAATTCGGTAAAAAGAAAACAATTATACACTTACTACTTCAGTTCCTTTGTGACCACATCATAGTATCCAATCAAATTGGTCAGACAAGACCTCCCTTTAACAAACCCATGCTGTGTCTTAACTATTACTGCAGTCTTGTCTAGATGATCCTGCAATGCTTCTTTAATCAGTGATTTCATTATTTTCCCCAGAACACAAGTTAAACTAACAGGTTTGTAGTTACATGTGTCACCTTTTGAACCCCCTTTGTGAATTCGTGATACATTTGCATACCTGCAGTCCATGGGGACCTCCCCTAAGTCCAAGGAAGCTCTCATAATTATAGCTAATGGTTTGCTTACTTCCTTTGCTGCCTCTTTTAATATAACTGGATAGATCCTGTCCACCCCAGGTGCCTTCCTTATGCTTAACTTCAACAATTTCTCCTCCACTTTTCTCTCAGTTATTACAAAATCATTAAGCACTCTGCGACGATTTGATAACCTTCTGGCATTTTCAATCCTTAATAACTCCTCATGTGTGAATGTGGATGCAAAATACTCATTCAGTTTGTTTGCTCTCTGAGCAGGATCAGATAGCAAACAGTCGAACCATCGATATCAAGTGGACCAATCAGATTCATCCCCTTCCTTTTAGAGTTTATATAAGTAAAGAAATCCTTGCACTTCAAAATTGTAGATTACTAAAGTGTAGATTACTTTTACTTACAGGTGCAGGCCATGCTGATAAAAATCCTCCCTTTCCAAAAGCCTTGCAGAGTTCCTTAAGTTTTGAATTAATCTACAAGGCTTTTAGCATATAATCCCTCCTGGACAGAACTGCAAACACATACACATTCTGACCTAACTCAGCATTTATGGAAATGACACCACTCAGTGTCACTTCCATAAGTATACCACCCATTGCATGGTTACAAAGTGAAAATGGTTCACCTACATAGCTGGATGAAGTGAGAAGTAGAACATACTGCATCGAGTGTGGTGCAGGATAAAGTTATTTGCATTCAGGACCTAATCAGAGCGGTTGGTGTTCTGTGGATAACCGTGGAGTGATTATGTATCCTGTATGGCTACCACAACTGAAGGACAAGCCAAACCAACTGGAAATACTTCCTGCACAACTCTGCTAGTGATCACCCATAAGGGAGGAAGCAACAGTGCAAGCATATTATGAAGTAATGAAACTAGAGACAGAGATGACATTGTACAGGACAAAACTACACACAAAATGGTTGGAATGATTCCCAATTGTTCAGGTCACCAAACAGCGAATAGCAGTCCAGAGACGGACCATCATCACGAAGAACTTGATAGCCCCTAAAAACCTTGGAAAAAAATCAAGCAGGATGTCAGCGACCAACTACAAAGGACAATGAATATGGACACAACGGAACCAGAACTGGAGGAGGACAAAGTACAAGAACCACAACCTGGAGCAGCTGAAGCGGAAACAGACAAGTGTGCAATATCCAGAATAGAAGAAGAATAGAAGAAAGCACTCCAGAATTTGATGGAATGGAGCCCCACGAAAACCCATACCATAATGAAGCAGAGACTCAACAGAATCTTGTGGCAAATCACAGTCACAGAAAGACGCTCAACAGGCGAATAATACCAAATTATCTCAAGAACAAAGAAGTAACAGTAGATACCATCTGCACAGGAATTGCAGCAGCTGTGCCTCTGAAGCAGCCACCAGGATGAACTGAATGAAAACCAGTGACCAACATAACATAACATAAAACACAAAGACAAGGAACCACCATCCTAGAAAAGAAGGCTACAACAGAAGATAAATGAAATAAGAGTGAAGATAGGCCAACTGACCCAGTACCAACTGGGTAACAGAAGTAAGAAGCTGATCAGAAAAGTGAAGTCCATTGTCAAGAAAGACAATATCCATATGAAACACAAGACCTACAATCAGAGAATTGTAGAATACCTTGACACCCTCAAGTAGAAACTCTTGGCACTCAGAAAGAGACTTCACTCTCCATTATTTGGAGAATGACTACAGTAAAACGTACCAGAGGAGACATTGTAGAACAAGTAAATACATGGGCTGTATTAGGGTAGCTAAGAATAGGAACAGTTGCATGTATACTTGCATATACACCAATACTAGGAGTTTGGTAAATTAATTTGATGAATTTGAGGTGTTGGTCAAAACATCGAAGGCAGATATTGTTGGGATATCAGAGACGTGGTGTCACACAGATATAAGGAATGCAGAAATGGAATTTGGGAAGTACAATGTGAACAGGAAGGATAGACAGGATAGGAAGGGATAAGGGGTTATGCTATTAGTTAAGAAACACATAAAATCCAAGGAAGTACAGCCAGTTGACATGACTGGACAGTGCAGTGTCAAGTCAGTTTGGTGTGACAAAGCAAAATTGAGAATAGGAGTGTGTTATTAGGCCTAATGACTCTGGTGATGTGATAAACTACTAGACAGAGAAATAGAGTGGGCTAGTGAATCAGAGTGTCTTATAATAGGGAATTTTAACTTCCCAGATATTGAATGGAACTTGTGGGTTGGTCATTCGCACACTAGCAAGACTTTTGTGGATTTCTTGGATGACTGCAGTAACATGTTCGAGAGGCAACCAGAGGGAGTAATGCACTTGATGTGATTATCAGCAGGTGATTACTCATGCATTAAGAATTTGCAGATAAAGGAACCACTGGGTGACAGTGATCATAATGTACTGATGTGAGAATTACTTGTTATTTGTTATTTTTGGTTTTTAGGTGCATTAGCAACTAAGGCCATATTGCTCCGGGGATATGCGGTGGTCATTCCCATACCTTTCTGCATCCTCCATATTTGGTGGGCACGGGCTCGAACCCCGGTCTAATCAAGAAGCTGTGCTACGCACTGCTGCTCCTGCCCACCTGGCTATGGAGGCGCCATGGGAATTACTTAAAGATGTAACTACCATCAAGGCTAAAGGGAAGGACTTTTGCTTTCGTAAAGGTGATTACAGTGGTCTCAGACAGTTTTTAAATTCTGTACAGTGGGATCAACTGATGATGTTACCAACGTTAAATTCATTCTAAATGGGAAGCCTTCAGGGACTTAATTTTGGAGGCTACTAGGCTTTTCATTCCAACTAAGAAATGTTGTTCAAGGTTTAGGCCTAAAAGGATATCAGATGAACTAATGAGACATGTGGCAGAGAAGAAAAATGAATGGGATACATATAAATTAACAGGTGACAGTAAAGCCTATGATAGATATAAGCTGGTCTGTATCCAAATCACAAAGAGGGTTAGGCAAGGAAAGGCAGATTACGAGAAATCCTTGGCAAAGGATACAAACAAAAACAGCAAGGAGTTCTTTACTTACGTAAACCCTAGAAGGAAGGGGATGAATCAGATTGGTCCACTTGATATCTATGGTTCAATTGTTGATGATCCTGCTCAGGTATCTAACAAACTAAATGAGTATTTTGCATCTATATTCACACATGAGGAGTTATTCAGGGAGGGGAATACAAGAGGTGAATTAAACTCTGGCAGCGAGCTAGATGATTTTGTAATAACTGAGATCAAAGTGGAGGAGAAATTGTTGAAGATAAACATAAGAAAGGCACCTGGGATGGATGGAATCTATCCAGTTATATTTAAGGAGGCAGCAAAGGAAGTAAGTAAACTTAGCCATAATTATGAGAGCTTCCTTGAACTCAGGTGAGCTACCCATAGACTGGAGTTGTGCAAATGTGACCCCATTTCACAAAGGAGGATCAAAGAGTGACACAAGTAATTGCAGACCTGTTAGTTTAACTTCTGTTCCAGTGAAATTAACGGAGTCACTGTTTAAAGAAGCACTGCAAGATTATGTAGAGAAGGCTTCAGTTATAGCTTGGACACAGCATGGTTTTGTTAAGGGAAAGTCTTGTCTGACCAATTAACTTGGATATTATGATGTGATCACAAATGAACTGGATGAAAAGAATAATTTTGATATCATATATTTGGATCTTAGAAAGGCTTTTGATACTATTGCACATTAGTATTAGTAGAGGCATATGATGCAAGAAAGCTAACTTATCCAGCATCGGCCATAAAAAAAAAAAAAAAACACTCTCCCATTTCACCCCTCCATTTATTCCAAGTACCTGTCCAGCTCAGCCTTAAATTTATTTAGGCTATCAACTTCCACAATAAAGGATGGAAGTCTGTTACACGAACCAACCAATCCCTGGCTAAAGGCAAACTTCTGCACATCTATCCTACATCTGTCTTTCCTGAATTTGAATTTATGCCCTCTCAAATGATTACTCTGAGCAAGACGAAGAATTCCATCAGCATTGAGCATGCTCATCAGCATGCTCAAACCGTTCAAGGCTTTATACACCTTAATCAGATCACCTCGCAGGTGCCTAGTCTCCTAGTCTCCACGATGAGCAGTGTCCATTGATTACCACTCTCTGTCTTCTCCCACTCAACCATCCCTTTATCCATAGCAGCAATTTGCCTCCAGTGCCACACTTCTCCAATTTGTACATCAGTCTTCCATGTGCAACAGTATCAAAAACCTTTCTAAGATCCAAATATATGATATCAAAGTTATTCCCTGCATCCAGTTCCTTTGTGACCACATCATAGTATCCAATCAAATTGGTCAGGCAAGACTTTTCCTTAACAAAACCATGCTGCTCAGGTGATCAACAGATGAACCATCAATATCCAGTGGTTCATCTGACATCCATTTAGGCCTAAACCTTGAACATTATTTCTTAGTTGGTATGTAAAGCCTAGTAGCTTCCAAGATAATTTCTTTGAATGCTTCCCATTTTGAATTTATTGTTGGTATGATCTGTCCTTTTCCTTCTAGAGTTTACATAGGTTAAGAACTCTTTGTTGTTTTTATTTGCCTCCTTTGCCAAGGATTTCTCATAATCTGCCTTTGCCTGCCTAATCTCCTTTGTGACTTGGTTACATACCAGCTTATATCTATCATAGGCTTCATGTCACCCATTAATTTATATACATCCCATGCATTTTTCTTCTCTGCCACATGTCTCATTAGTTCATCTGACATCCATTTAGGCCTAAACCTTGAACATTATTTCTTAGTTGGTATGTAAAGCCTAGTAGCTTCCAAGATAATTTCTTTGAATGCTTCCCATTTTGAATTTACTGTTGGTAACATCATTAGTTGGTCCCACTGTATAGAATTTAAATACTGTCTCAGACCACCGTAGTCACCTTTACGAAAGCAAAAACCCTTCCCTTTACCCCTGATGGTAGTTACCTCATTGAGTAAATCCCACTTCAGCACACTGTGATCACTGCCACCTAGTGGTTCCTTTATCTGCAGATTCTTAATGCATGTAGAATCACTACTGGTAATCAGATCAAGAGTATTACTCCCTCTAGTTGCCTTCCGAACGTGCTGATGTAGAAAACAATCATCCAATAAATACACAAAAGCCTTGCTAGTGTGTGAGTGACCAACCCACAAATTCCAGTCAATATCTGGGAAATTAAAATCCCCCATTATAAGACTCTCTGATTTACTGGCACACTCTATTTCCCTGTACAGTTCCTTATTATACTCATCAGAGTCATTAGGCCTATAGCACACTCCTACTCTCAGTTTTGATCTCCCAATGCTTATGTCACACCAAACTGACTCGACACTGCCCTGTCCAGCGATGTCGACTGGCTTCACTTCCTTGGATTTATGTATTTCTTAACTAATAGTATAACCCTCCTCACTTCCTTGTCTATCCTTCCTGTACACATTGTACTCCCTAAATTCCAGTTCTGCATTCCTTATATCTGTGTGACACCATGTCTCTGATATCCGAACAATATCTGCCTTTGATGTTTTGAGCAATACCTCAAATTCATCAAATTTATATACCAAATTCCTATTCTTAGCTACTCTAACACAACCCATGTGTTTACTTGTACCACAATGACTCCCAGTAGTCTCTGAAATACTCTGGATCTTGTTTTTCAGGCTGCTGCTCATTCCAATAGAAGCAGTGCAAGAATCACTTTCACCTCTGCTAGTGGCTACTGTTAATCTATTAATCCTTGTATCCCCCCAAGCTAGCAGTTTTCTGACCCAGCTAACACTGCCTCGATAGCATCAGCAAATATTCTTGCACCCTTTCTATTTAAGTGTATCCCATTCCTGTAGAAGCAGTTACTCCTGTTAACAAGTACAGACCAGGCTAAAAAAAATTCTACCACTTGAGTCTTGCTCAATCTTTCCAGGGTCGAATTGATTGACAAGGCTCTTATCATATACTCCCTCCTATCGTGTCTGGGCAGAATTGCATACACTTTCAAATTCATCCCTAATTCACAGCTTTTTTTCAACAGTGATCTGTACTTTTTAAGTAATTTCACTGGTCTCCTACTCTTAATATGATAAGTGCCAACGTGTACAACAATATCACCTTTTGTGCCCTTAAAAAATGACATTGCTCTAAAACGTCATCAACCTTTGCACCTGGCAGAAATACCCTGGTCCTGTTCCACCTATCCTTTTTACATAGCATGTTCCCTGTTTCCCCTGACAATAGAGTCAACAACTACTAGTTCCTGTGGGACCAGCGCATTCTGTCTTGGGGATTGCCGCTGTGTTTTGTGATGATCAAGTGCAAGCTCTGGCACTGATGTGGGCAGCTGAGAGCTTGAAGGGCCCGTCAACATGGATGACTGCTGTACAAATTGGAGCAGTGTGGCATTGGAGGCAAATTTCTGCTATGGATAAAAGGAGGGTTGAGTGGGAGAAGACAGAGAGTGGTAATCAATGGACACTGCTCTTCATGGACTAATGATATTAGTGGAGTCTCCAGTGTTGGGTCCATTGTTGTTTTTCAATATTTATTATTGATATTTTTGATGGTATATCAGGCTTAATGTCCAAGTTTGCAGACGATATGAAGGTCGGCAGGGTTGTTAATGACAGTACGCTGCTGCAACAGGATAGAGAAAAGTTGAGCAGATGGGCTGAGAGGTGGCTACTGAAGTTTAACATTGACAAATGTAAATTACTGCATATGGGAAGCCGTAACCCCAGAGTAATGTATCAACTGTGTGGACTAGACTGACAGTGGTAGAAAATGAAAAGGACCTGGGGGTAATTGTGCAGGCAGATATGAAGTTTTCTGAGCAGTGCCGACGGTCTGCAAGAGTAGCTCATGGTTTCTTGTCAATTATATACAGGAATTTTTCTAGCAGGGATAAGGAGGTGATTATCCCCTTGTATAAGGCAGTGGTCAGGCCACACCTTGAGTACTGTATACAGGTCTGGAGGTCTCATTTTAAGAAGAATGTAGAGCTGCTGGAACGAGTACATTGAAGGGCAATAAGACTGGTGAACGGAGCAAAGGGTTGCTTTTATGAAGAAAGGCTTAAGTTTTGCAAATTACAGTGTCTGGAGACTAGGTCCCTGTGAGGTGATCTGATTGAGGTGTATAAAGCATTCAATGGTTTGAGCATGCTCAGTACTGATGGGATTCTTCTTTTTTCTGAGAAGAATCGACTTTGAGGACAATAAATTCAAATTGAGGAAAGACAGTTGTATGATAGATATGTGGAAGTTTGCCTTTAGCCAGCATGGTTGACTGTTGGAACAAACTTCCATCTTTTGTTGTAGAAGTTGATAGCTTAAATAGATTCAAGGCAGAACTAGACAAACATTTGGAGCGAGTGGATGGGTGAAATGAGAAGGTTTTTTTTTTTTTTTTTGGCTGATGCTCTATAAGATTGCTTTCTTGCATCATGTGCCTTTACTAATGCTAATACAACAGGATATTTGTTGAAAACCAGACAAAGCCTTCTACAGGAAAATTGGACAAGAGGAGAAGGAAGACAAGAAGGAAGGAACAGCAAAGTTAGCCATAATAATCGTGTCCCCTGGATGGATCAAAAAAGAAGAAAAATAAGAACGTATACAAGAGATGATGGAATGGGAAGTTCAGGGGGAAGAAGTACAACAGTAGATCAGATAGTCCCACAAAAATGGTGAACCCTAGAAATAGATAACATCCACAAGCTGTCGTAGCCTAGTGGTCAGGCAAAAGTACACATGCCTTGAGTCACCGGGATTCAAGCCATGACTGCTTAATACGGTACTGTTTCTTGTATTCTGTCTATCTTGTGGACTCCTCTGACCATTTGGTCTTCCAGGAGTATAAACAGAAAATTTTATTTAACTACTGATACAAGAAGTTAACTGCATGCACAGGCATATTAGAGCAGTTCTCCTAGATAATAAGGCACCTGACTCAATCACATAGTCTCAAACTCAAGGAATCACCTACCTGAAGGCTAAGGACAAAGACACCACAAACCTGGCAAAGTAAAGACCAATCACCTGCCCTTCAATAATATAGAAGATCCTGACTAGCTGCATAACTAAAAAGACATTAGACCATTTGGAAAGCAGCAGAAGAGGTTATTGTTGTTATTTTGGTTTTTAGGAGCATTAGCAACTAAGGCCACATTGCTCCGGGATATGCGGTGGTCATTCCCTGACCTTTCCGCATCCTCCGTATTTGGTGGTGACGGGCTCAAACCCCGGTCTAATCCAGAAGCGTGTGCTACGCACTGCTGCTCCTGCCCATCTGGCTACGGAGGCGCCGCAGAAGAGGTGGCAACAGATGAGGAAAGGTTGCAAGAAGCAATTGATCATTGATGCCGCTGTTATGGAGAAAACCTACAAGAAGTACTGCAAATTATACATGGCCTACATCGATTACCCACAAGGCCTTAGACTACGTGCTACATAGCTGGCTGATAGAGATTCTGAAGATCAAAAAAATTCAACCCAATAATGCCACACTTCCTTGAAGCAGCCATGGCAAAATAGACGACCACCATCAAGGTCGAGAACATTACAACCAGACCGATACCATCAGAAGGGGAGTCTTCCAGGGAGATGCCCTGAGCCCACTATAGTTCTGTCTAGCACTCAACACACTGTCCACCATGCTTAATAACAAGAAGTATTGGTATACCCTTATTGAAGGGAGGAATAACATGTATACCCTCTATCACCTGTTGTACATGGATGATATCAAGCTCTATGCTGCAACTGAGAATCAACTCCAACAGCTACTCTGGATCACCAAAGAGTTTGTCTAGGCCAAACTATATCAAGAGCAGTTTGGCCTCCAGTCAGACGAAACTACCAGCTGAAGACCGGTGAATAGATTGAAGTTACGACAGAGGTAGAGACATACAAATATCTGCATATGATGCAGGCCCACCAGTTAGAACACAAAGAGCTGAAGGCCTGCCTGGCTGAGAAATACCGTCAGAGACTGTGAAGCCTGCTAAAATCAAAGCTAAATAACGGGAACATGATCAGAGTTATAAAAACTTACGCAGTCCCGATACTAATGTACTCTTTCGAGATCACTGATTGGACCAACACCGAGCTGGAGGAGATTATGAGATCGACCGGGTTAATGGTGACCGAGAGCCTCCAACATCACCTGAAGTTGCCCATCAAGAGACTGACCATAGCCCATAAAAAAGGAGTGAGGGGATTGACTGACCTCATTGAACAATAGAAGATGGCAATTAAGAACCTGTGTGGTTACTTCCAGGAAAACACAGCACCAATATACTAAGCCATAAGAAAGATAGACAAACAGCATACAACACTCAATCTGTGCCTCCGGGCAGTTGGGCAGGAGCAGCAGTGCATAGCACACGCTTCTTGATTAGACTAAGGTTCAAGCCCGTCACCACCAAATACGGAGGATGCGGAAATGTCTGGGAATGACCACCGCATATCCCTGGAGCAATATGGCCTTAGTTGCTAATGCTCCTAAAAACCAAATAATAACAACAACACTCAATCTCAACCAGGAGATGACGCAGACAGAAGAAACAAAGACAGAAAGATGGGCACAGCAGACAGTTCATGGCAGACACTACAATGACTCCATCAAGACTATATTGATAAAGTGGATTCCAATTCCAAAATTTCAGTAATTTGTGAATGGAAGGCTCTTCCTCAAGACCGAAGGATTCTTGCTTGTCATCCAAGACTGGGTAATCAAAACTAGGAACTACGAGAAGTACATCGCCAAGAACTTCAGAGTAACAGATGGCACATGTAGATGCCACCTTGTTCCAGAAACAATTCTGCACATTGTTGTGGGATGCAGGATGATCTCCCAGATGGGTAATCCATCTGGGGGATCATTCTGCATAATACATCAGAAGCAAGTGCAAAAACACCAGCTAATTAAAGAAAGTTTACCGTATTGTGAGTATGAGCCTCAGGCCATACTAGAGTTTTCTGCCCACAAACTAACAGGGGCCATGCCATAATAACGGACAAGATAATCCTGGAACAGACTAGACAATCCTCATTGACAAGAAGGAAATGGCTATGTATATGATCAACATAGCGGTGCCCAAGAGCAGCAACCTCCATAAAAAAATATCAGGAAATGATCAGGAAGTACTGTCCTAAGACAGGAAGACAAAAATATGTGGCATATGGAACAAGTAATGACCATCCCAACCATCATGTCAACCACCAGCATGATGCATACATAAGAACCTAGCGACAATAGGCCTTCCAAAGAATACTTATATAGTATTCCAGAAAGCTGTGATTCAGAATACCTGCAGGATAGTAAGAGAGTTCCGTGAGCAACCATAACATCTAGTTAATAACATCCTTTAAACTGAAATGTAAATAAGATAATAAAAGTTTTAAATAATAATAAACAAATGAACCTTTTTAATGTAATAATTCAAATCTAAAACTGAAAATATGTAACTTATTATTGTGATGAAAGAATGTGTTCCACTTAATGATGAACTGTATGCAGCAAGCCAAAATGCGGTAAAGAGTTTGTTGGCCTCTCATAGGGGATCACAGTTTATACAAATTTAAAAATAATGTAAATTAGTCCAAACCATAGAAAATAGAAGAATAACGACATCAGTAAGAAAGTACACAAAGTAGCAACTAGTAATCCCCATCCATGAGCCATCAACAATTTATATTTTCTTACTGTGAGGGGCATAATGTTGCTGCTAGGTTAATACTGTTGATTTTGGTGACAGTCTGCAATAGTCCTAAATGTTATTTTTGACAGCTAAGATTGATTAATTGAAGATGAATTAGGGGAATATAGTAATTCTCTGATTATCAGGAACATTGTTAAATTAATTAGTAAAACTTTCTGTTTTAAGAGTATTATTTAAAAATGCTGTCACTGTTAATAAATAATATTGACAAACTTTTGTGCCTCTCTCTTTTTACGTATATTCATTAAAACTGCCTGTTCGATTCTAAAAGCAATACATTTTAAATAATAAATGGATTTAGTTTCATTTTTTCTTTATTTGGCTGAATTTTTATTATTATTATTTATTTTTTTTTCAGATGGGGAGAAAAGAGTCATCAGAATCACTCGATAAAGCTATCAAACGTATAGCTTGCAAAACAAAAGATTTACGTCGTCAGTTGCGCAAAGCAGCTGTTGACCACATATCAGATTCATTTCTTGAAACCAATGTTCCTTTATTGGTTTTGGTTGATGCTGCAAAAGCTGGTAATCAAAGAGAAGTAGAAGAATATTCTCAAATGTTTGCTGAACATTCAAAAAAACTTGTAGAGGTAAGAATTTTGATGGAATAAATTGAATAATCTTCGAATATTATTCCATAGTGCAGGAATGACCATATACAGGGTGTCTCAAAAATATTGTACAAACGTTTAGGGGAGGTAGGTAACATCTAAAGGAATGTGAATCGCATAGGAACCCATAACCAGAAACGTCACCATAAGTCAGTAGACGGCGCGGTAGTCGCCGTACGAAGAACATGCATCGATATACGAACTGTGAGCTGGCAGACATGCACCTATTGTATGGATTAGCAGAGGGCAATGGACGAGCCGCTCAACGAATTTATGGAGAACGCTTCCCAGACAGACATGTACTGGACCACCGTTTGTTTGCGTGTGTATAGATCCCATCCCAGGTGCCTTCCTTGTGTTTGTCTTCAACAATTTCTCCTCCACTTTACTCTCAGTTATTAAAAGATTATCTAGCTTACTGCCAGAGCTGAATACACCTCTGGCATTCCCAACGCTGAATAACTTCTCATGTGTGAATGTCTATGCAAAATATTCATTTAGTTTGTTAGCTACCTGAGCAGGATCATCAACAGTTGAACCATCAATATCAAGTGGACCAATCTGATTCATCCCCTTCCTTCTAGAGTTTACATAAGTAAAGAACTCTTTGCTGTTTTTCTTTGCATCCCTTGCCAAACATTTCTCGTAATCTGCCTTCGCCTGCCTAACCTCCTTTGTAACTTGGTTACAGATCAACTTATATCTATCATAGGCTTCTGTGTCACGTGTTAATTTATATGTATTCCATGCATTTTTCTTCTCTGCCATATGTCTCATTAGTTCATCTGACATCCATTTAGGCCTAAACCTTGAACAATATTTGTTGGTTGTTATGTAAAGAAAGAATACTTGATGAGAATCAACCAAAAGAGCAAGCTGGCTTTAGGACAGGATTCTCAACTATGGATCACCTTCACGTAATATCAAAGCTAATGGAGAAAGCAAATGAATATAAAACACCATTATGCCTGACATTTGTGGATTATGAAAAGGCATTTGACTCCATACAGCATAAGGCAATGTTTCGGGCACTGGAAAGACAAGGCATAGATACCCCATATATTATGATTTTGAAGAAAATATATGAGAGTGCTACCTCCTTTATTAGACTAGACAAAGACAGTAGGAAATTTAAAATCGAGAAAGGAGTTCGACAAGGAGACACATTATCTCCGAAGCTGTTTACTGCTGCCCTTGAAGAAGCTTTCAGAAGATTAGACTGGTCGCAGAAAGGAGTCAATGTGAATGGAGAGTACCTAAACCATTTACGATTTGCAGATGACATTGTGGTCATAAGCCACGATCCCAAAGAATTAGAGGAAAATCTTAATCAGTTATGCACAGTTATTAAGGATTTTGGACTAAAGATGAATATGGCTAAAACAAAAGTAATGATGAACAAGTATGCCACAGACAGGGAAATAATGATTGAAGGAGCAGTAATTGAAAAGGTGGAGTCATATACTTATCTGGGACAAGTCTTTAGCTGTAATAATGATAAATGGCTGGAAGTCAAGAGAAGAATAAATTTTGGATGGATAGCATTCAGGAAATATAGTCACATACTGAAGAGCAATATCCCAGTTTGTCTGAAACGTAAAATAATGAACCAATGTATACTCCCCACCATGACTTATGTAAGTGAAACTTGGGCACTCACCAAAATAATGGAAGAGAAGCTGACAACTACACAGCGAAGAATGGAACGAACTATGTTGGGAATCAGACTGTTAGATAAGAAGAGAAACACATGGATTAGGCAGCAAACTCAAGTAAAGAACATTCTTATCAAAACTAAAGAACTAAAATGGTCTTGGGCTGGACACACGATGATGACAGATGGACTAAGAAAATAACAGAATGGTATCCAAGAGGAGCTAGAAGAAAACCTGGAAGACAAAGGCGGAGATGGATAGATGAAATTCATGAGTTTGTGGGTAATAAATGGATGGCCAGTGCTCAAAACAGAAGGAACTGGAAAGTTGCTGGAGAGGTCTTCATCCTGCAGTGGATTGAAAATGGCTGATGATGATAATGATGATGATGTAAAGCCTAGTAGCTTCCAAGATAAGTTCTTTGAATGCTTCCCATTTTGAATTTTCTTTTGGTAACATCATCAGTTGGTCCCACTGTATAGAATTTAAATACTGTCTCAGACCATCGTAGTCGCCTTTACGAAAGCAATAACCCTTTTCTTTAAACCCTGAGGTAGCTACCTCTTTGAGTAAATCCCACTTCAGCACACTGTGATCACTGCCACCTAGTGGTTCATTTATCTGCAGATTCTTAATGCATGAAGAATCACTACTGATAATCAAATCAAGAGTATTACTCCTTCTAATTGCCTCCCGAACATGCTGATGTAGAAAACAATTATCCAATAAATCCACAAAAGCCTTGCTAGTGTGCAAGTGACCAATCCACAAATTCCAGTCAATATCTGGGAAATTAAAATCCCCCATTATAAGACTCTCTGATTTACTAGCCCACTCTATTGCCCTGTACAGTTTCTTATTATACTCATCAGAGTCATTAGGCCTATAGCACACTCCTACTCTCAATTTTGATCTCCCAATGCTTATGTCACACCAAACTGACTCGACACACTGCACTGTCCAGCGATGTCGACTGGCTTCACTTCCTTGGATTTTATGTATTTCTTAACTAATAGCATAACCCCTCCTCCCTTCCTATCCTCTCTATCCTTTCTGGAGACGTTGTACTCCCCAAATTCCAGTTCTGCATTCCTTATATCTGTGTGACACCACGTCTCTGATATCCCAACAATATCTGCCTCTGATGCTTTGAGCAGTACCTCAAATTCATCAAATTTATTTACCAAACTCCTAGCATTGGTGTACATGCAAGTATACATGCACCTGTTCTTTTTCTTAGCTACCCTAACACAACCCATGTGTTTACTTGTACTGCAGTGAATCCCGGCAGTCTCTGAAATATCCTGCATCTTGTTTTCCAGGCTTCTGCTCATTCCAGTAGAAGCAGTGCAAGAATCACTTTCACCTCTGCCAGTGGCTACTGTTAATCTATTAGTCCTTGTATCCCCCCAAGCTAGCAGTTTTCCAACCCACCTAAAATTGCCTCGATAGCATCAGCAAATATTCTTGCACACTTTCTATTTAAGTGTATCCCATCCCTGTAGAAGCTGTCCCTTCTGTTAACAAGTACAGACCAGGCTGAAAAAAATTCTACCCCTTGAGCCTTGCACAATCTTTCCAGGGCTGAATTGATCGACATTTGAAGCGTTGAAGTTGAAACCCAGTTGAAGCGTCCTGTAGGTTGAGAAGGGGCCCCACTATTAAGATCCTGGTTCAATTCTGTTATCTCAAAATCAACTTGAGAAGTAGTTTCGTTATGTCAACTCCTGAGGCGTTCAGCAGATTTAGGAGTTTCAAAGGTACTAGGATTCCTTAACTTAAGTGGGTTTCAATGTTTGCTAACTGTGATTTTAGCAGGTAGATTTCTGTCAGCATCCGTTGGTTCTGCTCTCGAAGTGAGTACATCTCTTCTATTAGTATATCATGATTAGATTGGATGCAGTGGGCGGTATTAGTATCCACAGCCCGATCCAAGTTGTTCTGTTGGTTTAACTGTATGTTATATGTTTCTAAAACTTCAGTGATAAGGTTGCGAAAACTTTGGACCGTGTGGACCTGTGACATGGTTACTTGAGGTGTTAAGTTTTCTTCTTGAGTGTGATGTTCAAGGCTGTGGCTGATTGTGGGTTGCTTACTAGTTCATCAGTTGGAGTTATCGATTCTCTTACATCAATGTTAGGCGAAGTCTCCTGTTGTGTGTTTTCAGGAATTACCTGCGTTGCGTTGGAGTTATGCAAATTATCTTCATTCATTGTATCCTCTGTAGGAAGATCCGTGTTGTGAATAGTAGAGGTATGGCTTGTACATGCTTCACAGATCCATGTGCGTCTTCTTTCATTATTTAATTCTTTTGTGAGGGGTAAGACAGGGGATACAGATTTTCAGGTTGCATCGACAACAAGTTAAATCAGCTTCTTTATTTAGTAGACAGATGGCACACTTGGTTGGGTGCTGAGTGGATTGTTCATCCTGCATTTTCTTATTTGTTATCCTGTTGAATTTTGAGTACTTAGAGTCCGATTCGTTATGCAGTAGATACTGTTCAGTGAAAGGATTGTATTTGTTTATGTCTTGTCTTGTCTTGCCGACGGCAGTCTAGGGTTGGGGAGGACTGCTATTGTTGGGATTAGCTTCCTGTGTGGTGACGTCCTTGTTCTGACCTTGATTATATCCATAGGCTTGGTGTCTTGTTATTGTGGTACGTTCATAAGCATAAGTTCAAAAGACAAAACAGTGGGCGAGTGGCTAATATAAAAATAATAATAAAAGTTTACCTGTTGGAAGGTCTTCTGTGGAAAAATTAATATCTGATGAGCGAGTCTTTCCTGATCAGCACAGTCTTTTGATGGCATTCCTACGTGAACTAGAACTACTTAAAATTGTGGATTCATGGGGAGCACACAAATAATCGACCACACCGTGGATGGCCAGCGAATATTTTCCCTTCCTGGCATCCCAAACTGACTTCCAATCATATGCTGATGACCTGAAACTTTACATCACTTCCTCCGACCAAACTCAGGCTCTTAGCACTACCTTGCAGGCAAGTAAAACTATCCATAACCTTCAACAATATCTGGCTTCCATCGGATTACAAATTAATCAAGCAAAGACAGCTCAAATGTCTTTCACTTGGAAGAAATCACACAATATCAATCTTACCATCAATGGATCACCCATTCAGAAAATTAAAACACACAAGGATCTTGGATTAGTTTGGAATGAGGGGCTGATATTCCAGGCTCACCTCCTGAACACAAAAACCAAAATGTACTCCACTATGTGTGCGATCCGCCAGGAACTAATTGGAATTCATGACGCTGACCTGGTAAAGAAATATGTTGTCCGATGTGTCTATCCCATACCTCTATTTTCAGCAACCATTTGGTCCTCTGCTCCCACAACACACTTCAACAAGTTCCTCAACCTGGAATACTGGCTCCTGAATTGGCTCAACTGGTGCACTGACAACCAATACACCATTTCTAGGGCCCAACTCTACATAAATCTGGAAGTCACCCCATGGAAACAACAGATTGTGGCAGCAAACCTTCTTACACTTGCCAGACTAATCACAGGACAACTCGACGCCCCCGACATCACTGATCTGATAAAAACTCCCCGAATCGCCGGAAGAAATCAAATGGACCCAAGGCTCCCACTCAGAATCAATTTCAACAACTTGAAAGGTTTGAGACGCATGTTCCCAGGAAACACAGTAGATTTGATCAACAGTCTAGCCATCAACCTGGACAAATACTGCAAGCAGCATATGTACAGATGCCAGAAGCTAACGGACACATATACAAACTTACAGTTATGACAGACCACCTGAAGGAAAATTGTCACGACACTGCTTCCCATGACACAATGAATTTAAAATAAAAGAAGGTGGAGATGTCACTGGCCCCCCTCTCTTGGCATCTTTTACTCCAAAGACAACTGATTGTGAGCACTAAGACAGTGAACATTGAAGAGATACCACGGGCAACAACCGGTGATGGACTGTTTCAATCGTTTATATTTTTGTACAGATTGCCCATGTTTGTAATTTACAGCACTTTTGGTAAATCAATATCCTTGAATTTGGGACACTTCGGTATTCCACAACTTTAAATATGTAAAATAATAAACACTGTAAACCCTGTACCTTTCAGACTAAGCATACATGTGGTCCATGTAACCGCCGGACACATATCCCTGCCTTAACCTCTGAATGTATATATCACCCCCCTAGCTTACCGCTGTCCAAGGGGTTGCTCTCTCTGTTTGTTGCTCTGCCAGAGCAACAAACAGATTTAATAAAAATAAATAAAAAATAATTAATTATTCCGATTATCATGTATATTCTTCCGATTTTCACGTACATTTAATTTTTTAATTGGTAAGGTAATAAAGGGTAAATCTGTGCTTAATATAGCTTTACTTTTATAGCCTGAGGATAATATTCCTCCTTTTTTGCTAATTAGGATCGCTGTTTAATAGAATTAAAATTCAATTCACAAACGTGATCACAATGACTGGCACTTACTACACATCATATAGTGAACTGTACTTTACTATGGTGACTCCATCGTAATGTGATTTGATTGTATAGTGAACCAATTGTAAAGCGAGGATCCACTGTATTTTTAACTATTTACGTGAAACTTTAGATAATTTGGTCAGCTGCTTAATCGGGTCAAAATGCACTAGTCCCGATGTGTCCCAAATAACCAGAATCAACTGTATTATATACTGAGAAATAATTTATACAATTTCATGTCCATATAATTTTATTAAATTATACATGCATAATGTTTTTTTGACATACAAGTCAATTGTTTGAGCTGTTTCTGGTAATTTACACCTTGGTAAAGTGACATATGATCACCAGTGGTGAGCTGTGAATATTTTAACAATGGGCTTGCAGTTTTTCCGACTTTCTACTAGAAAATTTGATCAGTCACGGAAGTGACATCATCCACGGCTTCCACCAGAGGCACTTCCTATGCTTGCACTACTAATAGTGTGATTAGAGTGCGTGACACATTTTTCCTGACTGGTATGATATCCCGAGTGAGGGGCGGATTTGGTGGGGTGGACAGATGCGGCTTATTACCCCCTTAACCATGCGTATAAGTGAATGTGTAAAACGTTCCTAGGTCTATCTAAAAAAAAAAAAAAACTTAAAATCCTGGTCATCATGCCTCACCTTACGGTGATAACTGGATACGACAGTGTCTGGAGTTCTAAATTTTTAGAATTTTTGAATAGTATGATGTCACGATCATGCTTCCTGAAGTTACTACTGCAGTAAGTATGATTGCAATAATACAAATATTTGTCAACAATTTCTTTTTTCATCTCGCATTTTTGTTACATTCCATTGTTAGGTGCTCCTAACAGCTGTGTATGTCGCTTCAACTACAAGATTGGTACGTCAGTCAGTGCTGTTTTACAGAAACATTTAGATACATTGCAATCTCAAGTATACATCTCTTACTTTAGTTATTATAAATCCATTGTATCTTGTCTTCCATAAATTATGAAAATCTGTGAATGATCAATAAAATATTTACAAAGAAAAGCTCTTTTATTTCGTAATCAATATATACAAATCAAAATACCTAAAAGAAACGTGAAGGATGTTTCGCATAAACCATCTACCGTGCGTGCTCGGCACAAGCACAACTTTTTTATTTGTCTTTTTTTTTTTAACAACTAAGGAAATATAATGGATACATTTTTTTCATGATAAAATTTTAATATTGTGAATAAAAAATAACATGAAATATTTCCCATATCACAAATAACAAAAACTATCGCAAAACATTCCACAATATAAAAACAAATATTACATAAAAAACAAACCTTCTAGAAATAGTACACAAAAAATGTGTTTATTTATTTATTAATTTTTATTACTATTAACTTATTTATTATTATTATTCTAATTTATTACTATTATTATACCGGTCTCCCAGCATGATGGAGCCCTGTTCACTTCTGTCAAGGTGGGACTTGAACCCGGGTCCATCAGGCTGGTAGTCCAGTGTGCCACTGGACTACTAGCTACCAAGTACACAGGGTGGTAGTAATGTCTGGTGTTACTGTCGGTCGAGGAAATCTCTGGCTATCCTACAGGTGTTCGGGATTGCGACTTTCTGGAGTTCCTTGTAGGTGTTCTCTGGGAGACCTATTGCTGCTAGGCTGCTATGTAGAGTCTTGAGCACCATACCAGTCGTTGACACGATGATCAGGATGGTTGATACTTCTTGCGTATGCCACATCTCCTTGACTTCCTGTCTCAGGTTCATGTACTTGCCCATGAGGAAAAAATTACTTCCTAATTTTTTCCTCATGGGTTTTCTGGACATTGCTAGTGTTGGGCACTGCTATGTCAATCAGGTAGGTAGCCTTTACCATCTTGTCCACAAGGGTTATGTCCGGTCTGTTGTGCGGGATGGTCTTATCCGTTATTATGGCACGGTCCCAGTACAGCTTGTGGGTTCGGGTCTTTAGTACTGCTTGGGGTTTGTACTTGTAGTATGGTACACTTTCTTTGGCCAACTGGTATTTCCTCACTAGCTTCTGATGTATTATCCTGGCTACCTGGTCATGTCTATGAGTGAACTCAGTCTGGGTGATCACCTTGCACCGGCGGTGATGTGTTGGATTGTTTCTGAGGCCAGGTGGCACCGTCAACATGTGTCATCTGATATTCCGGGCTCCTTTGCGATGTATTTTCTATAGTTTCTAGTGTTGATTACCTGGTCTTGGATGGCCAGCATGAATCCTTCAGTCTCGGGGAAGAGCGTCCCGCCTGTGAGCCATGCATTGGAAGCAATGTTATCGATGTGATCTTGATGGAGGTCATTGTAGTGTCTGCCGTGGAGTGTCTTCTTTGCCCATCTTTCTAACTTCGTTTCTTGTACGGTCCGGCGGGAGGGGGTTCCTTGCCTAGGTTCAGTGAGGTATACCACTTATCTATCTTCCTTATGGCCTGGTGGAGTGGTGCTATGTTGTTCTCGAAGTAATCCTTCAGGTTAACTAACGCTGTTTTCTGTTGCTCTATCAGGCCCCTTCCTCCCTCTTTCCGAGCTATTGTTAGTCTCTCCACTGCTGACTTCAAGTGGTGTTAGCAGCTCTTGGTCATCATTGTCCTTGTTTTTCGCATGATATCTTCTAGCTTGGTGTTAGTCCAATCATTGACCCTGAAGGTGTATGTTAGTACTGGAGCTGCATAGGTGTTTATGGCTTTAACTGTGTTTCTTCCATTCAGTTTTGCTTTCAGCAGGCTTTTGAGTCTCTGATGATATTTTTCAGTTAGGCACTTCTTGATTTCCTTGTGCTCTAACTGCTGAGCCTGCATCATCCCTAGGTATTTGTAGGCTTCTGTCATAGCTTCGATCTCTTTACCAGTCAGCAGCTGGTAGTTTTGGCCAACTAATTTTCCCTGGTGCAGTGTGTGTGTGGGTCTTGCATTTGTCTAGACCAAATTCCATCCTGATGTCCTTGTATTCCTGGCGAAAGGCAATCGTTCTTGCCTTTCCTAAGCCAGGAAAGGATCCAAAAGTCACCACCAATTATCGTCCTATTGCTCTGACCAGCTGTCTGTGCAAAATCCTGGAGAGAATGGTTAATTCTCGTTTAATATGGTATCTCGAAACAAATGACCTTCTCTCCAACATCCAGTGCGGCTTCCGAAGGAACCGGTCCATCTTGGACCATCTTATTAGATTGGAAGCATCCATCCGGGATGCTTTCCTAAAACGCGAACACTTGGTGTCGGTGTTCTTTGACATGGAGAAAGCGTATGACACAACTTGGAGATTTGGCATATTAAAAGATCTGCATAGCCTAGGCCTTAGGGGGCAACTCCCCATTTTTATTAAAAACTTTTTGGCCAATCGATCTTTCCAAGTTCGTGTGGGATCCTCACTCTCTCGTCCCTTCAGCCAAGAGGAGGGAGTACCACAAGGATCAGTATTAAGTGTCACGCTTTTTGCCATCAAAGTCAATTCCATCACAGAACAACTTCCTCGAACTGTAAACAGTGCCCTCTATGTTCATGACTTTAGCATATTTTGTCAGTCATGCAACATGAGGGTTATTGAAAGACAACTGCAGAAAGCCATTGATCACCTTAATTCCTGGGCACTTGCTAATGGCTTCAGGTTCTCGCCGGAGAAGACCGTTTGCGTACACTTTTGTCGCAAGCGTAATCTTCATCCTGAACCTGAATTAAGGCTCGGACAAAATATTATTCCAGTAGTGTCAGACACAAAATTCTTGGGACTTGTGTTTGATAAAAAGCTGACCTTTCTCGAACATATTCGTCAGCTTCGTACAAAATGCACGAGGGGACTCAATATTCTTCGCTCTCTCTCCTCAACGCGTTGGGGAGCAGATCGATGCACCCTACTACGGCTCTATCGTGTACTTGTACGACCCAAATTAGACTACGGGTCCCAGGTATACTCCTCAGCTCGAGAGAGTGTCCTCCGATGGCTGGACCCTGTCCACCATCAGGCTATCCGTATCGCTACTGGAGCTTTTCGAACATCTCCTGTCCAGAGCTTATACGTCGAAGCAAATGAACCATCGTTATCCCTTCGACGTAAGCAGTTGTCTTTAAACTATGCTTTAAAGTTGAAATCCCTGCCAGACCATCCTACGTGGGCATGCGTTTTTGAGCCACATTGGGAAAACTTGTACAATACCCGCCAGACTGCCAACCGACCTTTTGGTATTCGTGTCCAAGAGCTAATCAGAGAGTTTAACATCATGGTAGACAAGGTGGCACAAACACCAAAAGAAACTCTTCCACCCTGGCATGCTCATCCCCCACCGTGCGACTTTTCCCTTAAGAAATGGGTAAAGTCTGAGACCTCATCATCCGTCTACCAGCAGCTCTACTCTGCACACCAAGCTGAGCACTCAGACTTCCAGCCCGTTTACACAGACGGCTCGAAGTCTGAATCGTGCGTGGGATCTGCTGCTGTCTTCCCGGACACTATAATATCTCAGCAGATTCCTCCCGAATCCAGCATATACACTGCAGAGCTGTATGCTATAGAGCTAGCCTTGGAACACATTCGAACTTGCCAATTCCAAAGGTCAATAATATATTCCGATTCATTGAGTGTATTACAGGCTTTATTATCTACGAGACATAATTCTCATCCAGTTCTTTGTCGGGTTCAGCAGAAGAGACATTCTCTTTATGAATGCAAATTTGATATCCGCTTCTGCTGGATTCCTAGCCACATTGGGATAAAGGGAAATGATTTGGCTGACGCTGCAGCCAAATCAGCAACACCCACTCATAATCGTTGCCTGTCAGTCCCCTATACAGACTACAGGCAAATAATATGCAACAAAATATATTCCCAATGGCAAGAACTATGGCATAGACAGAGAACAAATAAATTATATCAAATAAAGCCTGTAATACAAACTTGGCAGTCTGGTCTGCGCAGGAATCGGAGCGAGGAAGTTGTTCTTGCTCGACTCCGCATAGGTCACAGTCATCTGACACATTCTTTCCTGCTGAGGGCGGATGACCCTCCTATGTGCGAGTCTTGCGACACCGTTTTAACTCTAAAGCATATTTTAATAGATTGCGTTCATTTTACCCATGTTCGCAATATACATTTTACCGCTTTTACTCATCCCACTGAGCCTTATACACTCAGTCGGATTTTATCAGACAACGACCACGTGTCGGCAGTTTTTAAATTTTTAAAAGCGATTAATATATACCCACATATATAAATAACAATTTGACGAGGTAACCTTTTTAAAGGTTACCAGAATTTATCTTTATTGTTATTTTAATCGTTTCTTGGCGCAGTATAACCTTAGTTGTTTTTGCGCCAATAAACCGAAAATCAAATCAAATCAAATCAAGATGTCCTTGCCGAATTCTTCGATGATCGGGAGTAGTTGCTGGAGTTGCTTCTCGGTTGCTGCGTAGAGCTTGATGTCATCCATGTACTTCAGGTGGGTGAGGGTGTACAGGTTCTTTCTTCCTTCTTTGAGGTTATATCCATACCTGCTGCTGTTAAGCGTGGTGGATAGCGGGTTGAGTGCTAGACAGGACCACAGTGGGCTCAGAGCATCTCCCTGAAAGATTCCTCTTCTAATGGGGATTGGCCTGGTTGTGATGTTCTCGACGTTAATGGTGGTACTTCATTTCGCCATTGTTGCTCCTGGGAAGTTTGTCACTATTGGATTGACCTTGTAGATCTTCAGGGTCTCTATTAGCCAGCTATGAGGTACAGAGTTGAAGGCCTTGCGGTAATCGATGTAGGCCATGTATAGGTTGCGGTGCTTCTTGTAGGCTTGCTCCATAACTGCACCATCTATGGTTAATTGTTCCTTGCATCCTTTGCTGCTCCTCCACTTGCATCCATTCTGCTCTTCAGCCATTATGTTCTGACTTTCTAAGTGGTCTGATATCTTCTTGGTTATGCAGCTGGTCAGGATCTTGTACATCGTTGGGAGGCAGGTGATTGGCCTGTATTTTGCCGGGTTTCTTGTTTCTCTGTCTTTAGGCTTCAGATATATGTGACTCCTTCAGTGAGAAACTTCGGGATTGTCTCCGGGTCCCTTACCAATCGAGTGAACTGCTCTGTTAGGTGCTTGTGTGTGCAGGTGAGCTTCTTGTACCAGTTGTTGTGGATGTTATAAATTCTTGGGGTTTGCCAGTTGTGGGTGCTCCTGATTGACTGTTTTACTTCTTCTTCTCGAATCTCCCACTGTCTCATCTCTTGTATGCCCTTGGTTTTCTTCCGTTCTACTTCTATCCCGGGTGCTCTGCTGTTATGTCTTACTTCACTGCTCCAGATATTTCCCCAGAACTCAATCGTCTTCTTCTCGGGTGGTCCATTTCCTGCTTTCTCATCTTCACCCAGTTTCCTGTAGAAGTCTCTTTGGTCCTCATCGAAGATTTAGTTGTTTATTTTTCTCTGGGAACTCTCCTTGTATTGGTGTAGTCTCTTGCTGAGTGCGAGGACGTTCTGCTTCAGTGTCTCAAGTATTCTCCTATTCTCTGATTTCTGGTCTCATGTTTGCAGTGGATGCTGTCTCTCTTGAAGATGCTCTTCACCTTTCCAATCAATTTATTACTTCTATTACCTGTTGGTACTGGGTCAACTGACCTATCTTGACTCTTAATTCTTCTCTCTTCTGCTGAAGTCTTCTTTCCCAAACTGGCAGTTCCTTCTGTTTTCGGTTCTTCTGCTGCTAGTCTCTCGTTTCTTTTCCATTAATTCTGGTAGCTGCTATGGCAGCACAGTATTTGGCTGTGTGGATAGCCTCCAGCTTTGCACCATTATGCCGGTTTGTTGGGCGAGGGGATATTAGTGAACTAGCTGAAGAATTCTGCAGTAGACAGTTGTGTGTATGTGGAGGAGTCGTCACCCAACTCGTATGCATTTGGTTGCAAGCTTGCAGCAATGTGTTTGAACTTGTACCAATGTGTCTTGACACTCTCGATAATGTATTCAATTTGTTAACGTGTGTATTTATTATTTCTGTGGCCTGTGCTTCACGTCGCAAATCTATGGAGGTCTTCAATCCAGACCAATCGTTAGGATGCAGATAATTTTTTAATTCGTTGCGAAGTTTCCTAACTTGGGAAAGGTATTTTTGTTTATTAGAATACCAAGGTCTTAAGGCAAGTTTCACTATATTACGTGATGTGGCAAGTGCTAGTTGCTTAACGCCCAAAATGTTATGATTTAAATTGACCCTGCCAAACTTCAGAACGATGTTGTTTTGAAGGCAATATTTTAGAAAAGAAATATAGTAACTTTGGGCTGAGTATCTTAATGTTAATCTAATTTAATGTAATTTTGTGCCTGGGTGTTTAAAAAATCCACCATAATTAGTAGTAGTAGTAGTAGTGGCACTTGATGCAAGAAAGCAAGTATAGGAGCTTATGCAGCATAAGCCAAAAAAAAAAAAAAAAAATCACACCATTCCCTCCAAATGCCTGTCCAGTTCCTCCTTAAATTTATTTAACCTATCGGCAAGTTTCACTATATTACGTGATGTGGCAAGTGCTAGTTGCTTAACGCCCAAAATGTTATGATTTAAATTGACCCTGCCAAACTTCAGAACGATGTTGTTTTGAAGGCAATATTTTAGAAAAGAAATATAGTAACTTTGGGCTGAGTATCTTAATGTTAATCTAATTTAATGTAATTTTGTGCCTGGGTGTTTAAAAAATCCACCATAATTAGTAGTAGTAGTAGTAGTAGTAGTGGCACTTGATGCAAGAAAGCAAGTATAGGAGCTTATGCAGCATCAGCCAAAAAAAAAAAAAAAAAATCACACCATTCCCTCCAAATGCCTGTCCAGTTCCTCCTTAAATTTATTTAACCTATCGGCAAGTTTCACTATATTACGTGATGTGGCAAGTGCTAGTGGCTTAACGCCCAAAATGTTATGATTTAAATTGACCCTGCCAAACTTCAGAACGATGTTGTTTTGAAGGCAATATTTTAGAAAAGAAATATAGTAACTTTGGGCTGAGTATCTTAATGTTAATCTAATTTAATGTAATTTTGTGCCTGGGTGTTTAAAAAATCCACCATAATTAGTAGTAGTAGTAGTAGTAGTAGTAGTAGTGGCACTTGATGCAAGAAAGCAAGTATAGGAGCTTATGCAGCATCAGCCAAAAAAAAAAAAAAAAAATCACACCATTCCCTCCAAATGCCTGTCCAGTTCCTCCTTAAATTTATTTAACCTATCGGCAAGTTTCACTATATTACGTGATGTGGCAAGTGCTAGTTGCTTAACGCCCAAAATGTTATGATTTAAATTGACCCTGCCAAACTTCAGAACGATGTTGTTTTGAAGGCAATATTTTAGAAAAGAAATATAGTAACTTTGGGCTGAGTATCTTAATGTTAATCTAATTTAATGTAATTTTGTGCCTGGGTGTTTAAAAAATCCACCATAATTAGTAGTAGTAGTAGTAGTAGTAGTAGTAGTGGCACTTGATGCAAGAAAGCAAGTATAGGAGCTTATGCAGCATCAGCCAAAAAAAAAAAAAAAAAATCACACCATTCCCTCCAAATGCCTGTCCAGTTCCTCCTTAAATTTATTTAACCTATCAACTTCCACAACGACAGATGGAAGTTTGTTCCAGCAATTAACCACCCTCTGGATAAAGGCAAATTTCCGCACATCTATTCTACATCTATCCTTTCTTAATTTGAACTTATGTCCCCGTAGGTTCGTATTCTGAACAAGTGGGAGGATCCCATCAGAATTCAGCGTGCTCAACCCATTCAAGGCCTTATAGACCTCAATCAGATCACCGCGCAGGTGCCTAGTCTCCAGCCACTGCAATTTGCAGAACTTAAGCCTCTCTTGGTAAGAGGATCCCTTCATTCCCCTCACCAATCGTGTTGCTCTTCTCTGTACACGCTCAAGCAAATCTACATCCTTCCTAAAATGAGGCCTCCAGACCTGTAGGCAGTACTCAAGGCGTGGCCTGACCATTGCCTTATACAGAGGGACAATCACCTCCTTTTCCCTGCTAGCAAAATTCCTATATATCATTGACAAAACCCCATGACCTGCCCTAGCAGCCTGTCTGCATTGCTCAGAAAACTTCATATCTGACTGCACAATTATTCCCAGGTCTTTTTCATTTTCTACCACCTTAAGTGTAGTACCACACAGTTGGTACGTTTCTCTGGAGTTACTTCTACCCATATGCAGTACTTTGCATTTGTCAAGGTTAAACTTCGGTTGCCACTTCTTAGCCCATCTGCCCAAATTATCTAGATCCTGTTGCAGTAGCACACTGCCATGACTGTCATTAACAACCCTGCCAACCTTCGTGTCATCTGCAAACTTCGACATTAAGCCTGATATACCTTCATCAATATCATTGATAAATATACAAAACAACAGTGGACCCAACACCGAACCCTGTGGGACTCCACTAATAACATTAGTCCACGAAGAGCAGCACCCATTGATTACCACCCTCTGTCTTCTCCCACTTAACCATCCTTTTATTCATTGTAGCAACTTACCCTTAATACCATTCTGCTCCAATTTGTACAGTAGTCTTCCATGCGCAACAGTGTCAAAAGCTTTCCTGAAATCCAAGTATATGATATCAAAATTATTTTTTGCATCCAGTTCCTTTGTGACCACATCATAATAACCAATCAAATTTGTCAGACAAGACTTTCCCTTAACAAACCCATGCTGTGTCTGAATTATTGCTGCAGTCTTGTCTAGATGATCCTGCAATGCATCTTTAACCAGTGACTCCATTATTTTACCCGGAACAGAAGTTAAAGTAACTGGTCTGTAATTACTCGTGTCACCCTTCGAACCTCCTTTGTGAATTGGGGATACATTTGCACATCTCCAGTCCGTGGGAACCTCCCCTGAATCCAAGGATGCTCTCATAATTATGGCTAAGGGTTTGCTTAGTTGCTTTGCCGCCTCCTTTAATATAACTGGATAGATCCCATCCACCCCAGGTGCCTTTCTTATGTTTAACTTCAACAATTTCTCCTCCACTTTGCTCTCAGTTATTACAAAATCATTAAGCACACTGCTACAATTTGATAACCTTCTTCCATTTTCAAACTGTAATCATTCCTGACGTGTGAATGTAGATGCAAAATACTCATTCAGTTTGTTTGCTATCTGAGCAGGATCATCAACAGTCGAACCATCGATGTCAAGTGGACCAATCATATTCATCCCCTTCCTTTTAGAGTTTATATAAGTAAAGAAATCCTTGCTGTTTTTCTTAGCATCTTTTGCCAAAGATTTCTCGTAATCCGCCTTTGCCTGCCGAACCTCCTTTGTGACCTGATTACAGACTAGCTTATATCTGCCACAGGCTTCTGCGTCGCCTGATAATTTATATGCATCCCATGCATTTTTCTTCTCTGTCACGAGTCTCATTAGTTCATTTGATAACCATTTAGGCCTAAACCTTGAACAATATTTCTTCATCGGTATGAAAAGTCTAGTAGCTTCCACGATTAATTCCTTGAATGCTTCCCACTTAGAATTTACTGTTTGTAACATCGTCAGTTGATCCCACTGTACAGAATTTAAAAACTGTCTGAGACCACTGTACTCCCCTTTACGGAAGCAAAAACCCTTTCCTTTACCCCTGACGGTAGTTACCTCTTTGAGTAAATCCCACTGCAGCACACTGTGATCACTGCCACCTAGTGGTTCCTTTATCTGCAAATTCTTAATACACGAATGATCACTGCTGATAACCAGATCAAGAGTATTACTTTCTCTGGTTGCCTCTCGAACATGCTGCTGCAGAAAACAATTGTGTGTATCGATGTCATCCATGTACTTCAGGGAAATAGTCAATAAGAGTTTAAAAATGAATTTTATAGTATGAACCAGAACTCAGTGCTCACAATACGTTCTACGTTGATATCAATATTTATAAAAGAATAAGAGAAGTTTACCTCAATATGATATGTAGAACACTTTCATATGATACTCTCCAGAAATTAAAACGAAAACAATTAAAAAATTGAAAATGTAGCATTACATTAATAAATAATTAAAAATCAATTTAACGCAATTAAAAATTAAGTAAAAAATTAATTAAACGAATTTCGGTAAATTAATTTTTTACTTAATTTTTAATTGCATTAAATTGATTTTTAATTATTTCTTAATGTAATGTTACATTTTCAATTTTTTAATTGTTTTCGTTTTAATTTATGGAGAGTATCATATGAAAGTGTTCTACATATCATATTGAGGTAAACTTCTCTTATTCTTTTACAAATATTAAAAAACCATGTAAGATTCTTTATTATGCTCAAAAAAAGGCTTTTGCCTTCTCTGTTAACATTGGACATGAGATCAAATCACTTTGAACTTAAAACAATTTTACATAAAATCATGTACCTAAGGTTTCCTGCTATGGTTTTCATAGCATATACTCTTTATCTAATGTTTTTTTACTATCAGAGGCAGCAGCAGACTTCATTATCTTGTTTCTGTGCCCTGACATTACAGATTATTTACAAGTCGATATAAAGGTTTTTGTGCTACAGCTAATCCTCTTTCTAGCTAACTAAATTACTGCATCTATAGTTTTTGGGTTATTGTTAGCAGGGACACATTTAAAAATTAGCACAGTAGACAAAATATTTGTATATTTTATATTTTTGAAAGCTAATATAATTAATGCACCAGACCCTGGTCAGGAGTTGTCAAGTCATTTGCCCCTGACTATTAGCAGATGGGCCAGGAATTATACTTATTATTCTTATTATTACTAGCCATATAGTGCAAGGAAGCCTGAGGCTTATGCTGCACCAGCTAAAATAAATTTCTGAGTACTCTGAGAGAGAGAGAGAGAGAGAGAGAGAGAGAGAGAGAGAGAGAGAGAGAGAGAGAGAGAGAAGTAGAAGGGAATCACCAAGAAAGAGAAGAATGATGATATCCAGCTCACTGCCTTGAATATGTTTAAGCTATCAACTTCTACAATGGCAGATGGAAATTTATTCCAGCAATCAACCACTCGCTGGCTAAAGGCAAACTTCTGCACATCTATCCTACAACTGTCTTTCCTCAATTTGAATTTATGCACTCTCAGGCAATTATTCTGAGCAAGAGGAAGAATCTCCCATCAGCATTGAGCATGCTGAAACCATTCAAGGCCTTATACACCTCAGTTAGATCACCTCACAGGTGCCTAGTCTCCAGACACTGTAATTTGCAAAACTTAAGTCTTTCTTAATAAGAGCAACCCTTTGTTCCATTCACTAATCTTGTTGCCCTTCTCTGTACTTGTTCCAACAGCTCTACATCCTTCTTAAAATGTGGCCTCAAGACCTGTATACAGTACTCAAGGTGTGGCCTGACCATTGCCTTATACATGGGGATAATCACCTCCTTATCCCTGAAAATCAGGATATGTGACTACATATCCTGATTAAAAATGGATTGATAGAAAAAAATTATATATAAATTAATTATTGTAATATTATTTTTTAGTATTTTGGCTTTATTTTTCTGTAATTTTTATGAATCATAAATATGAGTGTAGTAAAACCTCACTAATTTGGAGCTTCTGTAATTCAGACTGCTTTTGCTAATATATGTATTTTATTATGCATAATGGAGATTTTTCGATATTAATGATATTCATCCAAACTTGTTTTTGAATGGTTTCACAATCACTTTGTCAAAGAAAGAAAACCAATTAAAAAGGAAGCATTAAATGAAAAAATGAAACTTTAAGGCATTGCAGCTGCAAATTCATCCACTGAATTTTTATCAAGTGATGTTGGAAATATCTAGTAGTAGTAGTGGCATGTGATGCAAGAAAGCATGTGTATGAGCTTATGCAGCATCAGCAAAAAAAAAAATCATACCATTCCCTCCAAATGCCTGTCCAGTTCCTCCTTAAATTTATTCAACCTATCAACTTCCACAACGACAGATGGAAGTTTGTTCCAGCAATTAACCATCCGCTGGCTAAAGGCAAATTTCCATACATCTATTCTACATCTGTCTTTTCTTAATTTGAATTTATGCCCCCTTAGGTTTGTAATCTGAACAAGTGGAACGACCCTATCAGAATCAGCGTGCTCAACCCATTCAAGGCCTTATACACCTCAATCAGATCACCGCGCAGGTGCCTAGTCTCCAGCCACTGCAATTTGCAGAACTTAAGCCTCTCTTGGTAAGAGGATCCCTTCATTCCCCTCACCAATCTTGTTGCCCTTCTCTGTACACGCTCAAGTAAATCTACATCCTTCCTAAAATGAGGCCTCCAGACCTGTACGCAGTACTCAAGGCATGGCCTGACCATTGCCTTATACAGAGGGATAATCACCTCCTTTTCCCTGCTAGCAAAATTCCTATATATCATTGACAAAACCCCATGACCTGCCCTGGCAGCATTGCTCAGAAAACTTCATATCTGCCTGCACAATTACTCCCAGGTCTTTTTCATTTTCTACCACTTTAAGTGTAGTACCACACAGTTGGTACATTTCTCTGGGGTTACTTCTACCCATATGCGGTACTTTGCATTTGTCAAGGTTAAACTTCAGTTGCCACTTCTTAGCCCATTTGCCCAAATTATCTAGATCTTGTTGCAGTAGCACACTGCCATTACTGTCATTAACAACCCTGCCAACCTTTGTATCATCTGCAAATTTTGACATTAAGCCTGATATACCTTCATCAATATCATTGATAAATATACAAAACAACAATGGACACAACACCGAACCCTGTGGGACTCCACTAATAACATTAGTCCACAAAGAGTAGCACCCATTGATTACCACCCTCTGTCTTCTCCCACTTAACCATCCTTTTATCCATTGTAGCAACTTACCCTTAATACCATTCTGCTCCAATTTGTACAATAGTCTTTCATGCACAACAGTGTCAAAAGCTTTCCTGAAATCCAAATATATGATATCAAAATTATTTTTTGCATCCAATTCCTTTGTAACCACATCATAATATCCTATCAAATTTGTCAGACAAGACTTTCCCTTAACAAACCCATGCTGTGTCTGAATTATTGCTGCAGCCTTGTCTAGATGATCCTGCAATGCATCTTTAACCAGTGACTCCATTATTTTACCCGTAACAGAAGTTAACCTAACTGGTCTGTAATTACTCGTGTTACCCTTCGATCCCCCTTTGTGAATTGGGGATACATTTGCACATCTCCAGTCCATGGGAACCTCCCCTGAGTCCAAGGATGCTCTCATAATTATGGCTAAGGGTTTGCATAGTTGCTTTGCCGCCTCCTTTAATATAACTAGATAGATCCCATCCACCCCCAGGTGCTTTTCTTATGTTTAACTTCAACAATTTCTCCTCCACTTTGCTCTCAGTTATTACAAAATCATTAACTATCCTGCTACAATTTGATAACCTTCTGCCATTTTCAAACCTTAATAATTCTTTGTGTGAATGTAGATGCAAAATACTCATTCAGTTTGTTTGCTATATGAGCAGGATCATCAAGAGTTGAACCATCTATGTCAATTGGACCAATCAGATTTATCCCCTTCCTTTTAGAGTTTATATAAGTAAAGAAATCCTTGCTGTTTTCCTTAGCATCTTTTGCCAAGGATTTCCCATAATCTGCCTTCGCCTGCCTAACCTCCTTTGTGACCTGATTACAGACTAGCTTATATCTGCCATAGGCTTCTGAGTCACTTGATAATTTATATGCATCCCATGCATTTTTCTTCCCTGTTACAAGTCTCATTAGTTCATTAGATAACCATTTAGGCCTAAACCTTGAACAATATTTCTTAATAGGTATGAAACTTTTAGTAGCATCCACAATTATTCCTTGAATGCTTCCACTTACTATTTACTGTTGGTAACATCGTCAGTTTATCCCACTGTACAGAATTTAAAAACTTTCTGAGACTACTGTACTCACCTTTACGGAAGAAAAAACCTTTTCCGTTACCCCTGATGGTAATTATATCTTTAAGTAAATCCCACATCAGTACACTGTGATCACTGCCACCTAGTGGTTCCTTTATCTGCAAATTCTTAATACACGAATGATCGCTGCTGATAACCAGATCAAGAGTATTACTCTCTCTGGTTGCCTCTCGAACATGCTGCTGCAGAAAACAATCATCCAATAAATCCACAAAAGTCTGACTAATGTGTGAGTGACCAACCCACAAGTTCCAGTCAATATCTGGGAAGTTAAAATCCCCCATTATAAGACATTCTGATTTACTGGCCCACTCTATTTCTCTGTATAATTGTTCATTGTACTCATTCGAGTCATTAGGCCTATAACACACTCCTACTCTTATTTTTGCTTTCGCAGTGCTTATGTCACACCAAACTGACTCAACGTTGCACTGTTCATCTATATGAACTGGGTGCACTTCTTTTGATTTTATGTTTTTCTTAATTAACAGCATAACACCTCCTTCCTTTCTATCCTGTCTATCCTTTCTCTACACATTTTACTCCCCAAATTCCAGTTCTGCATTCCTTATATCTGTGTGATGACACCGTGTCTCTGCTGTCCCAACGATATCCGCCTTTGATGTGCCTTTGCTTATCTCCTACCAACCCTTGTCAACTTTTGTACAACCAATGCATCAGTGAATCATACTCAGCTGCAAATATTTATTTATATCAAAGGAAGCAACTGGAAGGAGTCTGTTGATAATTTATAATTCTAATGAGCATAGTAACAAGTGATATTAATTAAAAAGGGATGGTACAGTTTCGAAAGCGATATTAATTTTAGGAATGTATGAACATGGATAGAAGGGGATATTAAGGCGAGGAAGATGTAGCTGGATATCATATGATGGGAGAAAAAGAATTGGAAACCACTGCTCAAACTGTGAAAGGGAACAATATTTTATATGGGTAAAAATCTGCTACCAAAGCAGGAGGTGAAGGAAGATGGGAAAGAAAACAAACAGAATCATACTTACATAAAGCCAGACGCTGTGCTAATACTTTAATTAAATTTGCTATTTCTGATAAAGGTGAAAATTATTACCTCTAAGAGAAATTCTTTTCTATGAGACATGAAGAATGATATTGTGAAACAGCAGTACACTATCACCTTTTCTCAGCAGAATATTTTTGACTTCTTGAAAAAATCAAAAAAAATTATTTGAACTCTTTATATATGATTTTGTTTTAAATATAAATATTTTCATAAAATGTTATTTTTCTGTGGTTAATATTTATGGTATAATACTTCCTAAGTTAATATATGTTGTAGAATTTGATTGCAAATAAGTTTGCTTGTTTTTATGAACTATGACATGAAAATATTTATATATAATAATAATTTCTATAATATGAACATTTCACTAATTTATGCTATCTCTTCCTCCCTTTAGTTTGAATGAGTGAATATTTACTGTATTTCAAGTTTATTGTTTAGTTTGGTGATTTTAATCTTTAAGGTGTACAGAGTGAATGGTTTTTAAATATTAATCAGGTGATATGCTATTTCAAAAAGATCTTTATAAACCAGTCAGATGGGCTGAGAAAAGGCAGTTTTTTTCTTTTTAGGTATAAAACTGATAAATGCAACATATTGAATTTTGGATAGCAGTAATTCCAGATAATATATATTTGGGTTGAATTAAACTCAAGGTGGTTGACAATAAAAAAAGACAGGTTAATTGTGCAGGCTGACATGAAGTTCACTGAGTAGTGTAGACAAGTTGATAGAACAACTCATAGCATTATACAGGTGATATGTGAGAACTTTGACAGCAGGAGCAGAGCGGTGATTATATATTTGTAAAAAAAAAGCAATAGCTAGGCTCAACCTTGAATACTAACAGGTTTGGAAACTTCATTTTAGGAAGGTTATAGATCTGTTGGAAAGTTTTCAGAGGAGAGCAGCAAGATTAGAGCATTCTTAATAAGAAAAACTGTTGTTCTGTAAATTGGCATCTGGAAACTAGGAATCTGCATGGTGACCTAACTGAAGTGTATAAGTCCTTAAAAGGGTCAAATAAACTAAATGCGGCGCCTCCATAGCTAGGTGAGCAGGAGCAGCAGTGCGTAGTACACACTTCTTGATTAGACCGGGGTTTGAGCCCGTGACCATCAAATACGGAGGATGCAGAAAGGTCAGGGAATGACCACCGCATATCCCCGGAGCAATATGGCCTTAGTTGCTAATGCTCCTAAAAAACCAAATAACAATAATAATAAACTAAATGCTGATGACTTTACTTTACTTTTTCAATTTTACTTTTGCTTAGAAACCTTCACAAGGGAACATAAATTTTCCATATATTCTGGCACATAAGTCACTGCTTAGTTTTTTCTTTATTCATATATTTGTTGTATAAATTTAATCCCTTTTTTACAGTCATCCTTTTGCAAGAAATGTACAAAAAGTCACTGTATACTTTTTAATTAAATTATTTCTGCTCTTTCTTTTAAAAGTATATAGAGGTGAATTTGCTATTATAAATTGATAATCTCATAAGTTTATTTTTCGAGAATCCAAAATAAACCCCAAAAACATAATGTCCAATGGATTCTATGAAATTTTTCATCTGATGAAGAAGATGAACAAATTCTTATATGAAGAATTTGTTTTATCTTTGTTTTAATTTTATCTGTCTTCATTTGCAATTCTTCACAGATGAACAAATTGTATATATTTGAGAAATATATATGTAATAAACTGTAAATATGTTGATATTAATTCATGTCTTTCTAACCTTTAGCAAAATCTATACCCAGGGGCTCACATCTGGTGAGTATGAGCTTGGCACACCCAGGGTCCTGAGCTCGATATCATCATTCTTCTCTTTCTTGGTGATTCCCTTCTCTCTCTTTGGGTAATTCAGATTTTTTTTTTTTTTTTTTTGCCTAGTGCAGCATAAGCCTCAGGCTTCCTTGCACCATATGGCTAATAATAATAATAATAAAAAGTATTTTTACTTCATTCACGCTTAAGGGTTTTATAATTAGCATATAAGCCAACCTTAAAATTTTTGGTGATTTTTCGGTGCTTCAAAGGTCAATTTATATGCTGAATATGTGGTAAATTGAAAAAGATTGTTGCAGTATAGTTGTTCGGAAATATGTCCCTTTAAACAGAGAACAGTTGATTATTGTAATAAACTTCTACCGATGTTGTGGAAGTGGGTATGTTGAATAAATTTAAAGGATTGGTCACATTTATTAGAAAGAATAGGTAAATGAAAGGAATAAAAAAATTTTTTTTAAGCAGAAGCTGGTGCTTTACTCCATGGATCTCTTTGCCAATACCAATATTGGTATTAATTTCCTTTAAACAGTGGATAGGATTGCCCCTTCCCCTGTCTTTGTCAAATGAAATAATTTGTATGTAGTCTATGATTGTTTGTCTGCAAAAATTAATTTATAGATTTATCAATGGAATCTGTCTATATAGGTTGCCAATTTATCTTGCTCCATATCAAGTAATGAAGATGGTGTCAGAATGGTACGATATGCTACATTTCACATTGAAAACCTTGGTCCCCAGGTAAATGCTCATAAAATAGTTTGCTTTTCATAAGTAGTAATAGTTGGTACCTTTATAATTTTTATTAAAAAAATGAAATGTTAATAGGAGTGTTCATTAAATTAAATGTTGATAAGAGTGTTTGAACCACATTTATAACATAACATTTGTTGTTTTCCTTTACAATCTATTTTTTAACCTTTTCCTTTCCCTTTTTCCTCTTTATTTTATTTTATTATAATTAATATCATCATCATTCTATTTTTCATGTCCATATTATTTTTAGAATTTCAAGTTTTATGATTTTTCTCCTCCTCCTCCTCTTCTCTTCTGTTTACTGTATTTATTTAATATAAATACAGTAATATATTTATTGTAATATTTTTAATACAGAATAAAAACAGAATTAGCACCTTCATGATGGCTGAATTGTTAGTAGTCCTGGGTATAACCCCATGTGCAACTCCCGAAATATGTCACCTAATATACTAGAGGTGACCACCCGGGTGTGAACCAACATAAGGAGGGGATTGGGTTTGGCATCAGCACCACATAGAGAAAACCATTGTGTTAGCAGTACTAGGTGGTAGATGACTCTTATCAACCAGTGCAGTACCACCATTTTGCTTTTTGGAGGCTTGAAGTGATTAAACCTGTGTTTAGTCTCCAGAGCAAAGCTCTGGCAACCCCTCTCTTCTTTCATCATGCAGTATGATTGATGTCTTTTGAGGTTATCATAGTGAGATTCAATCTTCCTTACATTTTGAGGGTACATCTCTAAAATAGTGTTCAAAAGCTGGCCACTACATAATTTACCAGAATGAACCTATTAGTAAATCTCTGGGAGGCATCTGGATCATCTAGTGTATAATCTCACTTTCTCTACTTGGCCAGGTAGTGACTGGAGGCAGTCTGGGAGGAGGGGATATTGTCAAGGCCACGTTATGTCAAGGAGCTTGGTATATTCTTGCCATGTATATGCCATATCCCAAAATTTCATTACTTCATACAACATGTCCTCCCCACCATTTCTTACTATTGACTACATCATGCATAGTCAAACTAATAGAACAAACTTATCTACAAAAATAACTAAACCTCCCAAACACTTCCTCATTCCTTTCACAAATATATGTGGTCTCAGTCCCAATCTCAATAATGTTCATTTCCATTTCAGTCTGTAAAGCTCCACCTACTTCTGACAGAATCCCAATTATTGGTTGATTCAACTACTGCCCATCTCAGATGTTCTAATTATTCTCTGTATGATTCCTTTCATTTGAAAGGTGGTACTTATGCATTTGTCCACTCTGATATTCCTTGTCAGAGACTTAGTAATCTGGAATCTCCTCTTTTTGATCATCTCTGGCTTAAAAATCTCTCAACCCCCATTTTGTCAAATTCATTCTCTGCCTCTATTATTCTCTCAGCTCCGCTAATCACTTGGAACTCTTTGACTTCCTTTCTTTGAAACTTGATTTTCTCCAGTCCAACTTTTCTAACAGTGATGTAATTTTCCTTGGTGATTTTAATGTGTACAACTCCAACTGCCTTCCATTTTCTAGTCACATGGACCCAGCTGGTTGAGATGCTGAGGCTTTTGCAATTAATAATGACCTCACATAGATTGTTTTCATTTACCTCCTAGAATTCCTGACAATCCTGAGTACACAGCCCTCACAACCCTTCCAAGGACATAGTTGAGATGAGTGGTCACCACCTCAGATCACAACTTGATTGTCTCTTCTCCGATTGAGAATTTCTCTTGTGGACATTCTCAATCTTGTTTTGTTTACCATTACAAGAATGCAAAATGGAATGATCTGAGATTTCTATTCTAATTTTCCTTGGTTGAATTACCATTTTAAATCTTGTGATATCAGTGTTTACTAAGGTCGTGTCAGCGAAATTATATTTTTAGGGATGAAATCTTTTATTCCACATCCCTCCTTAAAATCTTTTCCTTTATCTAAACTTTAGTTTTCCAATAAGTGAGCTAAAGCTGTTCAAGATAAGAATATTGCATATCATAATTGGCTTGCATTGGCTTTATCTCTTCAACCTCCATTTTCTGGAACAATCTCCTTTCACACTTATTTCCTGAAATTTACAATCTACAGAAATTCAAGCCTAATGTGGGCGAGTATCTTCTTTCATCTTGCCAACTTTCATCACATGCATGGTACTAACTAATATAGGTTTAAATACCTTTTGCGTTTGGAGTTTTCATAACCAAAAAAAATATATAAAAAAATAATTATGGTACTGGTGCTTTTTAAAACAGTAATTTATTTTAAAATATTGTGGTGCCACATGGCACATACTTTGAAGAGAGCATTCAGAATGCTCTCTGTGTATAAAGTATTCAGTCGGGATCCGGAAAAATTGCCCCCCGCATTTCGCCCCTCGCATTTCGCCCTCCGCATTTCACCCACGGCACATTTTGCCTCTCGCATTTCGCCCCTGACACATTTCGCCCCCAGTAGATAATGAATAGGCTATAGAAATGTAAATAATACACCTAATTTTTTTATTAATTCTAATTTATTTTGTTTTAATAGAATGAATCAATCAAAGGTAATCAATCAATCAAAGGTAAAGATAATCAAATCAAAGGTAATCAATCATAGAATAAATGCACATTATTATTGTTTAAAACTCGAAGTTGTATGCAATGCCTCTAAGGTAATCAATCACATTATGATTTTGAAAATCTTGGACTATTCTTTTGATTCTAACAGAAATTGCAGCATACTTCTTGTTCCATCAGAAAACCACTCCTAGCTACGCTCCAATAACTGAAGATTGTTACTAGTGGAAAAAATAAGTATGCGACCCAGGAGCAGTTCGTCCTGCTCCCGGGTCACACATACATTAAAAACTGTTTAATAGATTTGATAATTGAGAGCTATTAAGGGCTCGATAATTCCTATATTCTATTATATTATAAATCAACAGGGATTACCTTTATTTTAGATATAGGACGCTTCTTTTCCAACTCGCTAATAATTCTTGAGGATGGCAATATCAATTTCAAAACAGGTGGGACATCTTCCCCACTGTCAGAACCGTAGTGTTCAGACCGTGCGGTCTCAACAGTGAGTGCTCAAGACTTCTGTCTTCAAACACCATACCTCTGGCAGCAAGGAAACCATTACGTGGATTGGCATAAAATTAGATTTTTGAAGGTCTAAACTGTTTAATAAATATGGACCAATTATTTCTTTTGGTCCTGTAGCTGGACTTTAGAGTTAAATTTAGGGGTCTAATAAAATTGTATATGGGGGGGGATTATTCTCTACATTCCTTAAGTCGGACTAGAACTTTTCGGGCGTCATGTTCACAGGAATAGAGCAACTCACAATTAATCATTGATATCGCCATCCTCAAGAATTATTAGTGAGTTGGAAAAGAAGCTTCCTATATCTAAAATAAAGGTAATCCCTGTTGATTTATAATATAATTAAAAACTGTTGTACATTGCCATCGATAATAATTTCTTGATAATTTTGTGGAATTACCAGGTCCTGGAGATTGCTCAGTAAAGCAGGAGTACTATTATTGCATTGAACATGACGAATGGTTCATTTAAGTGAATCCTTTTTAGGAAATAATACCGTGACATTGGTATGAGCCTCTGCAATAATTGGTGCAACAATTTGCTGTGGCCGTTCGTTCGTGGTTGTTGCATGTTGCCATATTTGACCAATCAATTGCAATGCTTCCGACCTTGCAGCTTGAGCTGCATGGTTATGTTTAGTTACGACTTTCTCAACTGGGCCTTCCAAACCCTCTGTCCAAACACGCCCTTTGCAGGTGGAACGTTTTTGAATTGAGCAAGAGTCCACTCTGTATCTTACTTCTCTGTGGAAGGCAGTGAAAACAGCAAACACGTGCTGTCGACTGCACCAAGAAATGTGAGGAGAACCAGATGCAGGAACTTTTATTGTTTGAATTTAGACAAATCAGAACAAGATTCACTTGTTACTGAAAAGATTCCTATAAGATTAGTCATTGTTCCCTCCCCCATGTCCGTCACTAACCACGTGACTATTGCCCTCGTGGTCGAGTATGTATTCTTTCCATTGTGAAAGGATTAACAATTCCAGTTAATCCTTTCACAATGGAAAGAGAACCCTGAAGACATACAAAAGGGGAGAAATTAGTTTAAAAACTACGTGACAATTTGTACACGAATGTCATTTTGAAAATTTGTTTGGAAAAGTTAGAGTTATCGGAAGTTCAGTTCGAGTAATCGAGAGAGTTTAACATGGAATCTCCACTAAAGGGGCTGGGACTTCAATAAAAATTCGAGTTATCGAGAGTTGACTGTACAGTATTTACATTTCTGTAGCCTACTCATTATCTACTGGGGGCGAAATGTGCGAGGCGTAAAATGCCGGGGGCGAAATGTGCCGGAGGCAAAATGTGTGAGGCGAAATGTGGGGGGCCACTTTTCCATAAACCATTCAGTCATTAGTCACAGGTATCTCCATAGTGGGGCTTAAAGGGGAACAGGTATCCTGTGTGTTATCAGACACTCAGCCTAAAACACTGATGGATCCAATATCTCTCTATTACAGAAGATTTAGGAGAAGTCCGGTTTTAGTCCTCCCTAAAATCCACTCATGCACACCTTCTCGATGGTAAGCCTGTTACGTCACTTAGGTGGCAACGAACGTGTAGAGTGGTTCTCTTCAAGACGCCTGGTCAGCGTGAAGAGGAAAAGACCAAACCCTCCAGCACATGAAAGCACGACGAAACAAATGGCCCTCAGTCCCCAGCAGCTTTCACTCTCCCTCTTACGGCAGCGAGAGGATCAGAGTGGAAGCAGAGGGTGCTAAGAATCTCTGGGTTCGACCAGGCTGCCATGCACGGAAAATGAACTTGGCCTGTTATAACGTAAGAACACTCATCGGTGAAGACAGGATATTAGAGCTGGAAAAGGAATTGGAAAATGTGAATTGGAATATCTTCGGTTTGGCTGAAACAAGAAGAAGAAATGCATCACTTATAAGTTTATCAAGTGGAAATCTGCTGTACACCAATGGAAACAGTGAAAGAAGTGAAGGTGGAGTTGGGTTTCTGGTCCATAAAGATTTTGGAATTCAAATGGATTTTGGATTTTTTGGATTTTGGAAAAACAACATTTTGGAATTCAAAAGTACATCACCAAGAGTGTCAAGACTAATACTCAAGATTTCTAAGAGATACAAGCTAAAGATTATAATGATTTATGCACCAACATCGAGCCATGATGATGAAGAGGTTGAAGAAATGTATACAGAAATGGAGAGTCTTCTAGATGAGCAGAAAACCCACTACACTATTATAATGGGAGACTTCAATGCTAAGGTTGGAAAAAGACAAAACAGCGCAGTAAGAGGAACTATAGGAAATTTTGGAATTGGTGAAAGAAATGAAAGAGGTGAAAGACTTGTGGAATTTGCAGAATCTCAAGGATTGTCAGTAATGAACACTTTTTTCAAGAAAAGGGTGAACAGAAAGTGGACATGGAAGAGTCCAAATGGATTAACTACTAATGAAATCGACTTCATCCTCACTAACAGAAGATATATTGTGAATGATGTTACTGTCCTGAATAAGGTAAATGTTGGAAGTGATCACAGAATGGTAAGATGTACACTTGATATAGATGTAGGAAAGGAAAGGAAAAAACTGACCCGAGTAAATAATACAAAGGTCTTTGAGATAACAGAAGAGGAGAAAAAGCAGTATGTACTGGAACTTAAGAACAAGTATGAGCTTCTGCAGACTGCTGAGGACCAAGATATCGATGAGGAATATTACAACTTTTTGAAAGTGATAAAGCCCAAGAAACCTATAGGGAAAAAGAAATCCAAAGAAGAAAAAATTAGTCAAGAAACACTTGTCATGATGAACCGAAGACGACAAATGAAAAGCAAGAAAAACACTGACAGGGAGAAAATTGAGTATACTGAGTTATGCAAAGCCATTAGAAAGAGACTCAGAGAGGACATAAGAAGATTTAACACAAGAAAAGTAGAACAAGCATTAAGGGAAAACAAAGGAATTAAATCAGCAGCCATGAGCAGTAAAACAGAAAGACAAATGATACTGAAACTGAAGAATAGCGATGGTGTACTTATAAACAGCAGAGAAGGCATAATTCAAATAGCAGAAGACTACTATAGAGAATTATACAAGGAGCAGGGGAATGATGCCAGCAGTGGGGAAGATGATTTGCAAAGTAGCAACACATACGACATACCCAATATTCTTCCTGATGAGGTAGAACATGCATTGAAGAAAATGAAGAATCAGAAAGCCCCGGGGGAAGATGAAGTTACTGTAGAGTTGTTAAAATTGGGAGGAAGAGACATAACACAAAAACTGGCAAGGGTCTTCACAAAGTGCATTAGAAAAGGTGTGACACCTAAGCAGTGGAATAATGCAATCATAGTTTTGCTGCATAAGAAAGGAGATAAATCAGAAATTGGAAATTATAGACCAATTAGCTTGCTATCCCACATCTACAAGTTGTTCACAAGGGTCATTACTAACAGATTAGACAGAATACTTGATGAGAATCAACCGAAAGAGCAAGCTGGCTTTAGGACAGGATTCTCAACTATGGATCACCTTCATGTAATATCACAGCTAATGGAGAAAGCAAATGAATATAAAACACCATTATGCCTGGCATTTGTGGATTATGAAAAGGCATTTGACTCCATACAGCATAAGGCAATGTTTCGGGCACTGGAAAGACAAGGCATTGATACCCCATATATTATGATTTTGAAGAAAATATATGAGAGTGCTACCTCCTTTATTAGACTAGACAAAGACAGTAGGAAATTTAAAATTGAGAAAGGAGTTCGACAAGGAGACACAATATCTCCGAAGCTGTTTACTGCTGCCCTTGAGGAAGCTTTCAGAAGATTAGACTGGTCGCAGAAAGGAGTCAATGTGAACGGAGAGTACCTAAACCATTTACGATTTGCAGATGACATTGTGGTCATAAGCCACGATCCCAACGAATTAGAGGAAAATCTTAATCAGCTATGCACAGCTAGTAAGGATTTTGGACTAAAGATGAATATGGCTAAAACAAAAGTAATGATGAACAAGTATGCCACAGAAAGGGAAATAAAGATTGAAGGAGCAGTAATTGAAAAGGTGCAGTCATATACTTATCTGGGACAAGTCATTAGCTGTAATAATGATAAATGGCTGGAAGTCAAGAGAAGAATAAATTTTGGATGGATAGCATTCAGGAAATATAGTCACATACTGAAGAGCAATATCCCAGTTTGTCTGAAACGTAAAATAATGAACCAATGTATACTCCCCACCATGACTTATGGCAGTGAAACTTGGGCACTCACCAAAAGAATGGAAGAGAAGCTGAGAACTACACAGCGAAGAATGGAACGAATCATATTGGGAATCAGACTGTTAGATAAGAAGAGAAACACATGGATTAGGCAACAAACTCAAGTAAAGGACATTCTTATCAAAACTAAAGAACTAAAATGGTCCTGGGCAGGACACATAGCTCGAAGACATGATGACAGATGGACTAAGAAAATAACAGAATGGTATCCAAGAGGAGCTAGAAGAAAACCTGGAAGACAAAGGCGGAGATGGATAGATGAAATTCATGAGTTTGTGGGTAGTAATGGATGGCCAGTGCTCAAAACAGAAGGAACTGGAAAGTTGCTGGAGAGGCCTTCATCCTGCAGTGGATTGAAAATGGCTGATGATGATGATGATCTCCATAGCCAGGAGCGGCAGTGCGTAGCACACGCTTCTTGATTAGACCGGGGTTCGAGCTCATGACCACCAAATACGGAGGATGCGGAAAGGTCAAGGAATGACCACTGCATATCCCTGGAGCAATATGGCCTTAGTTGCTAATGCTCCTAAAAACCAAATAACAACAACATTAGTCACATATGAAATCTCTGAGTATTGTGCATTTCATCCTTATGATATAGTTTCAGATTGATGATGGTGCCTCCGTAGCCAGGTGGGAAGGAGCTGCAGTGGTGCGTAGCACACGCTTCTTGATTAAACCGGGGTTCGAGCCCGTCACCACCAAATACGGAGGATGCGGAAAGGTCAGGGAATGACCACCGCATAACCCGGAGCAATATGGCCTTAGTTGCTAATGCTCCTTAAAAAACCAAAACAACAACAACAAACAACAGATTTATGATGTTCACCATAAGCCTATTCCCTGCCCATCCACAATATACAGAGTGAAGAAGCCTATCTAATTAAACTAAATCTTAATATTTTAGCCAACTTCATGTGTCAAAGACTAGCTAATATGCAAAACACTTCTTTATTTTATCAAGCTTTTACTTAACTATAATGTAAGAGTAAGATGCATATAGTGAAGTGACGATTATTAATTCAGAGTCAGAAAAATCTGTTATGTGCTATAAAAACAACCAAAAAATAATCACGAAAATTCTGTAATGTGTACATTGAAATATAACATAAACCTTCCTTTCAATATCAAAGCAATGTAAAATAAAGGATTTGTGGATTAAACCATAACTAATAGATTTGTTTTAGTAGATGTGTAAAAAGCATTTTAATAATTATTAAAACACACACAGACACACTTTCCTGGGTTTTGTAGGTACAGCCTGTGAACTAGTTCGGGTTTCTAGTGTTGTTAGCCAACTCAGGCACGCATTTAGCTTAAACTTGAGTTTAGATTCAGCACTGATCCCTAGACTTCTCAGCTCTCAAATATGCCCAAACAGGTTTACAGCAGTTGTACCTCCCTGAATTCCTAGGAAAAATGTTAAGCCAATATTTTGATTACATATACTTAATACTAAATATTACAGATTCTGAACAACGGCATATCAATTTTTAAATTTTTTCAATCGATTTTTTGAATATCAGTATCAATGGAACTTACAAATCTACAAAACAAAAGTAATTACTTACTGCATGATATATAAAATGCTCTGTAATTACTGTATAGTACTGTTGCTGTGCAGTAATTAGTTTATCATGCACGCACACACACACACATTTTTAAATACATACATACATACATACATATATATATATTGTGTGTGTACACACACACACACACACACACAGAAACCCTTGATATGGCCCCTCCACCGTAAAACGCCAGTGAATACTTCTGAACTGATTTCCATAAATATTAATAGGACAATCCCGCGGTAAAGTGCCACCCTCACAAGTTGGAATACGTTATATCTGTTAATTATTAAATGTACAGTTTTTCATTGCAAACAAACTCAATTTAAAGCCAAACCTGCATGCAGTTCTGCCTCGTCTTTTTATTTATAGGATATATAGTCAGCAAATGATATTTTTCAAACCATCATGAAAATCATTTTTGTCCCTGTAAATAAGAAAGTAGACTCAGGGAATTTCCCACTGCTCGGTTATCCTCCATTTTTGCATTTTTAAGCATTCCTTGCACTTGTCCCATGCTGTGAGATGGGGGGGGGGGCTAATACAAAAGAACGAACATTTTACTTTCATGCATCAAGTGCCTTTCTGCATTTGTTACAGCTTTAAACAGTTTATTTTTTGAACGTAATTATTGAATGTATTTTGGTATTATTACTATTAAATATCAGATTTAGAGAGTAACTTTTTTCTTTTATTTTCATTAAAGTTAATTCAGGAGTACTGACCTCTCAAAATGACTAAGAGTGTGAATGTGAATGAAAAAAAAGAGGTGTGCAGTTACAAAAAACACACCCTGGTAACAGCCAGCATATGATTGCAGACCATTTTTCTGCTGTATTGGGATAAACCACTAAGTTGGTGCCATGTTGGAGACATTCTTAGTGAATAAAAGAAGTGGCATACTCACCAGATGTGATATCACCTGTTGGTAACATCATCTGGTGAGTATGGGCTTGGCACACCCAGAGTCCTGAGCTGGATATCATCATTCTTCTCTCTCTTGGTGATTCCCTTCTACTTCGGACTCTTGTTCTCTCTCTCTCTCTCTCTCTCTCTCTCTCTCTCAGGATAATTCAGAAATTTTTTTGGGCTGGTACAGCATGAGCCTCAGGCTTCTTTGCACCGTATGGCTAATAATAATAATAATCTGCAAACTTGGACATTAAGCCTGATATACCTTCATCAATATCATTGATAAATACACAAAACAACAATGTGCCCGGTCGGCCCCAACAATGTGTCCGGTCGGCCCCAGCACCGAACCCTGGGGCCGACCGGGCTAGCCGAGTGGGTAAAGTACCTGCCCAGCAACCCAAAGGTCGCGGGTTCGATTCCCGCCTCGGGCTTGGACCAAAGTACTGCAAAAAACCTTGGGAGGTGCAATATGGCCACAGAAGCCGATGCGCCAACAACTACCAAATAAAAAAATAATAAAAAAAAAAAACCGAACCCTGGGGGGCTCCACTAATAACATTAGTCCACGTAGAGCAGTGTGCATTTATTACCACTCTCTGCCACCTGCCACTTAACCATCTGTTTATCCATTGCAGTCATTTGCTCTTAATGTCCGTACAGCAGTCTTCCATGTGCAACATTATCAAAGTTTTCCTGAAAGCCAAGTACAGCAGACTCTCGATTTACCGGGATCGGTTTAACCGGGACAGTTCAAGACTCCAAATTAAAAACAAAAATCAACCAGAAATCATAAAATTCTAGTAATAACTAGAATAGGTTTAAGTGGATGTTTTACAAGTCATAAATAAGTGGCTTTATAAGTTCGTCAGTGGGAGATTAGTGTACCTATTATCTTGCAACCCCCACTGTCTTCACACCTACCACTCAAGAAAAAAAAAAAAAAGGGAACAAATGTTTAGTTTGTTTTAGTGCATCACATCGATTGTTGTGTTCTGTTGCACTGCAAAAAGACAAATTTTGTTTCGTTATTTATGTCAGGGATGTTGGAATTTTTTTTATAGTAAATATTTTTTTTTTGTTTAGAAATTGCGAAAATGATGGGTGAACTCGAAAGAATTGTGCTTTCAGTTAAACAAAAACTTGAAATTATTCAAAAGTTTGGAAACAGTGCAGCCGTTAAATCTTTAAGGAACCATTATAATGTTGGTGACAAAACCATACGCAACATCGTAAAATATAAACAGAAGCTATTAGATTTAAAATGCACGTCATAAAAAATATAAATGGAAGCATCGTATTGGACACGCGAGTAGTGCGTGGTAAGTTTTTTATTTTTTTATCTCTCACGATATTTTTTACGTAGGTTGCTGAACATTTTTCGATACAAAAAGTCCCCGATTTATGCAACATTGGTAGTGACCTCCAGAAATGTGCTTTAATAAAATGTGAGGCTCGTGTGAGGTGATAATACTGAGTTTTTGCTTTAACCCTGTGAAATTCTTTTCAAAAAATTTAATTTTGTCTGTTATCATGCTGCCGACTAAGAGAATAAGTGACAGCGCTACTAGTAAATCTACCAAGTAAAGGAAAGTGATCGATTTGTATCAAAAAATGGTCAAACATTAACATTTGTATGAAAATGGTCAAACATTAACAAGTATCACGCTGAATTCAGATTTGTCAGTAATACTATAGTATTATTAGTAATATGTTATTACTCATTCCCAAGTTACATAAAACTCAACTTAAGTAAGATGTCCTGGAACGTATCTCTTACTTATGTCGGGGACTTCTGCATTTTTGGATTAACCAGGAAATCGATTATCCAGGATTTTTTTTTTTTTTTTACCATCTATCCCAGAAAATCGAGAGTCTACTGTATATGATATCAGAATTATTTTTTGCATCCAGTTCCTTTGTGACCACATCGTACCATCCAATCAAATTGGTTAGACAAGACTTCCCCTTAACAAACCCATGTTGTGTCTGAACTATTACTGCGGTCTTGTCTAAGTGATCCTTATCACCTCTTTAACCAGTGGCTCCATTATTTTCCCTGGAACAGAAGTTAAACTAACAGGTCTATAATTATTTGGGTCACCCTTTGTGAATTGGGGATACATTTGCACATCTCCAGTCGATAGGGATCTCCCATGAATCTAAGGATGCTCTCATAATTATGGCTAAGAGTTTGCTTACTTCCCTTGCTGCCTCCTTCAATATAACTGGATAGATTCCATCTGCCCCAGGTGCCATTTTAGACTCCCAAGTAGCAAGCACAGCTTGGCATATCTCAGAGAATGTCTGCTACACTTTCAAGGATCATCAAAAGTATTCAATAATTGAATTGTATTTGCTATCCCTTGGCAATCCCTCCAGTTCACAGATGCCATATGGCACCTTAAACTGTCAGTTGCCTCTTCTGAAGTTAATACCCATGCCTTTACCTTTAACTATTGCAACATCTTTCTTCATCTTCCAACTGACAATTGCATGATCACTTCCTGGCAGTGGTTCCTGTGATGTCATCTGAATCTTAATAATGATGAGGTCAAGAATATTCTCTCCTAGTATTTTTTCTGGCATGCTGGTACAAATAATCATCTTGTTTATTTAAAAAAGTTTTTCCCAATCGCAAGTATCCCTTCCACTTATTCCAATCAACTTGTGGTAGATTAAAGTCATCCATAATAAGACATTCACACTTGCTTGCCCATTCCATCTGCATGTAAAGACTCTTGTCATATTCTTCAAAATCTTCTGGTCTGTAGATTACTCCCACTCTCTTTGTTACTTTGCTTCTGACTAACTCACATCACACAGATTCTATGCTGGCTTTTCCTTCAGACTCAGGAAAAGCTCTTTTTGTGCTCGGACTGCTTTTGATAAGAAGCATGACCCCTCCACCCCTTCTATCTTCCCTAAATGCATTATACATACCGCAGTGGTATTCGTCATTACCAATTTCCAAATGGCACCACATTTCTTTTAGCTCTATTGTGTCAGCATTAGTTGTTCCTACTCAGGAGTTGAAATTCAACCATTTTATTGACAACCCTCCTGTCATTACTGTAGACCAGTTGAGTCTAAATAATCTTCTATAGTTTACTATTCTGACATACCCCTTGAAGATATTTAGTTTCTATCTGACTTATATCTTCCCTCTCATTTGAAACATTGCTACCCTGAGAACATCTTATCAACATTGGCAGTAGTGGTAACAAACAAGAATTCATGAGGTGAGTGCAAGCATTACTTTGTTGATCCATATCATCATATAAAAGTGGATCTAAATTACCCTTCTCCTCCCCCTTAACTATCAGTTTCCCCAAACCTTTAGGTATCCTCAATGATACTGAAAAAATCCTTGCACCATCTTTGTTCAAATGAATACCATCTCTACAAAATAGATTCTTACTATCTACAAATGCAGGCCATGCTGATAAAAAATCTCCCCCCCCCCCCTAGAACCTTGCAGATTCACACAAGTCTCAAGTTAATCCACAAGGCTTTCAGCATATAATCCCTCCTATCGAAATTGCGGAATTTTTTCAGCATAGATCTGTATTTCTCCAACAGATGGCCAAGTTGTGTGTGTTTAATATTGTTAGTCCCCCCCCCCCCCAACTTGAATAATAATTCTTTCTTTACCTCCCTTAAAATCTGACAATCTGTTGGTAATATCATCAATTGTTTTTCCTGGCAAACAGACCCTAGTGCTGGACCACACCACCTATCTTTATTACAAAAAACATGTTTCGTTGACAATACAGTGACCCAATAAAACTAGATCATCTTTGACAAGAGCAGTCCGCCCTTGACTATTCTTTTCTGGGTTCCAAATCAGGGACACATAACTTGGCAGTCAGGAGATATATGAGTTCCTGACTAGCTCCCAGTTACATTTGTTCCTAGGGCAAGCACTCATTTCTTCGCTAACTCGAATTCTTTTCATAACGCAAAAAATTGTAATTTGAGATCAGGGTGATTCTTGTAGATTTTACCTTGCTGAATTCAAATATGGTAACAATATTGCCCTAACACCCACCAATTTTAAGGGAGAAGGGATTAATGTCAAAAACTAAGTTTCTAGTAAAAAAAAAATCATATATTTCAAGAAAATATTACTAGTATAAAACAGAGCTACAATGCTCAATATGTTTACGTTGTATTTCAATATTTGTAGAAGAATAAGAGAAATTTACCTTAATGTGATATGTAGAACATTTCCTAATGACACTCTCCAGCAAATAAACAAAAATAAAATTAAAGTAAAATGATTACAGTAATAAAATTAATAAAAAAAATTAAAACAAGTTCAATGCAAATTTTGAAAAAAATTTGAAAAAAAGGAAGGAAAGTTTTTTTCAAAATTTTTGTTTAAACTTGTTTTCATTTTTTAATATTTTTTTTAAAAATTAATTTTATTACTTGTAATCATATTACATAATTTTATTTTCGTTTATTTGCTGGAGAGTGTCATTAGGAAATGTTGTACGCATCATATTGAGGTAAATTTCTCTAATTCTTCTACAAATAAGAAAATGTTACATACAATACTAACATATTGAACAGTGGGTCTGTTAACCTTATTCTGGATAGTAACGAATGGGCCTGGTGTGCTGGGGTCCATGGTTGAGAGAACAAATATAGATACATATAATTATAACCCAGTTTAATGTAAAATATACTAATAGTATCAACAGGCAGGTTTTCGAGACTAACAAGTCTCTTTATCAACTGAAATTCAAAATACAAATACAACGGATAAGTGCAATGAGCTGAGTGAGGCATGTTATTCATGTGCTATTGTTGCACGGACGTGCGCTGTTTTTACTCCACTGATCATCTAGCATTAAAATGGTTGTCTCTAGGATGGGGTGTAGACGTATGCCTTTGTGCGGTTTATTGCCTTTGGATTGTTTAATATGTTAAGTGACTCTAGCCATAGGCGGTGGCGAAAGTGTCGTGAGTGGTCTACTATTTCAAAGTCACGTTTGGGATCAAGATCGTGGTTGGTGGCCCAAAAATCGCCTTACAGAACATGACAGAGCAATTCAGCTTGCCGAAACTGACCAGTCCGCAGTCGCGGAACATTTTTGGGCCACCAACCATGATCTTGATCCCAAACGTGACTTTGAAATAGTAGAACACTCACGACACTTTCGCCACCGCCTATGGCTAGAGTCACTTAACATATTAAACAATCCAAAGGCAATAAACCGCCACAAAGGCATACGTCTACACCCCATCCTAGAGACAACCATTTTAATGCTAGATGATCAGTGGAGTAAAAACAGCGCACGTCCGTGCAACAATAGCACATGAATAACGTGCATCACTCAGCTCATTGCACTTATCCGTTGTATTTGTATTTTGAATTTCAGTTGATAAAGAGACTCGTTAGTCTCGAAAGCTACTGCCTGTTACTGTTAGTATATTTTACATTAAACTGGGTTATAATTATACGTATCTATATTTGTTCTCTCAACCTTATTCTGTTTACAAAAATGTTTATCTGATAACAAAGCACTTATTTTGTTTGTTTTTTTTGTTTTTTTTTTGTGTTTTTTAATCATCTATTGGTATCTTTCATATGAGAGACACCAACAGTAGTCTGCCAACATATTCAGACTCCATTTTACCTGGTATCTTTTTTCCATTCAAGAAACCTTTCACCATGTGTTCATTGGAGACTACTCCCAAGTTTTCAGTCCAAGTCTAAATGAGGATGTAGGAAATTGAAGCTTTAATGACATGTTGCTTTCCAACTCTTTGTATGCTAAAATTAGCTCATCCACAATTTCACTGTAATTTTATGATTTCACATTGCCTAAAACTTTTTGGCAGGCATTTTCAAATGCCTTCCAGGCTCTTATTTCTGTAGCATTTCATTTTTTAGTGAATTCATCATTATGGAATAGCAGTTTGATTTGAGGGCCCACAAAAATTCCCTCTTTAATCTTGATCTCACTGATTCAAGGAAACTTTGCCTCAAAATCCTTTTCCTTCTTTTTCCATCACTTTCACAAATATTTTTATCAAACTTAGCTTGATGTGCAATGGAGGTAAATGGATTCTTCACTTCTCCACCAATGGCTGCCCCACTCACATTAAAAGCAGCTTGCAGTCCAATCAGAAAAGCTACTACTTTTAGGTCAGCACAGATATTCCATTTGTATTCTTGATAACATATTTTTTTGCAAAAGAACGTATAGGTTCTTCTATGTTTCCTTCATGTGAATTGAATATATGGATACTTATTTCCATTATGTAATAAAACTGCTTTCAAGCTGATCTTGGATAAATCAGTGAAAAGCCTCCACTGTTCCGGGACATGCTCCAGATGTAACTCTTTCATTAATTCCTGGACATTGTTATATTAAACCAAAACACCATCCATGGAGTAATAGGTCATTATGTTAGATCTCCTCTTCCTATAAAAAAGACACCTTGACATCCTATTCAAGAAGATTCCACTGCTGAAGCTGTGATCCTAGATATATATACACCAGTTGAGAAGCTTCTAGAAGGTTCACAATGTTTCTAGAGAACTCAGTCAAAAGTTCTAGAACTGTCCAGAAACATCCTGACCTTTCTTCCTCGTAACAATACTCTATAGCATTCGAGAATGTTCCGGAACATTCTCGAATGTTGTAGAAAGCTCCCAAATGCTCTAGAAAGCTCCCAAATGCTCTAGAAAGCTCCCAAATGCTCTAGAAATCTCCCAAATGTTCTAGAAAAAATAAATAGATAAAATAGATGTTAAAGATGATTAAATTAACTACAGGTCTTGGTCTTTTCTGTCATTAATCCAAAATATTTGAAAATTGAGGGTGACAAGAACTTTTTGAGCACATATCTAAGGTTTTGAACATCCTACAAGAACCTGTTGAAATTATTTCAGGGAGGAGATTGATGCCGACCAGTGTAATCATTAGTATACTGAATTTACGGGCTAGTGCCATTGCAGTGGCAGTAGATACACTATGTCCATAATGTAATATACACTATATTTTTATAGTATATATGTAATATATACTATAAAAATATAGTATCTAATGCTAACAGATTACTTTTCCAATCTGTTAGCGTTAGTATCTAATACTAACAGAGCTTTTGTTAGTGCTAACATTTAGGTCAGTTATATCAAAAAAAAAAAAAAAAACGCTCATATTTATACTCTAGCACGACCACAAGGTCAGTGGAGTTTACAATAAACCATCAATACAAACATTGATTGTATTTAGCATTCATGGACTTGAACTCTGGGCAACTTAAAGAGCACATGCTATTGCACATTTTCTCATGACCACTCAGCTATGTGATGTCACGCCTAGTTAAATAGAAAATTATTTTGACTTTTTAAATCATTGTTTGTCGTATGTCATTAAATTAATTAATCTGCATTTTTTGCAGCATCATTTTGGTTTTTAAAAGAAGTTATGATCTTTTCTTTTTGAGATTTAATTTTTTTTATTTTAAAACAGCAATTGTTTTGCTAATAAATTCTTTGTGCTTTGTTGTTTTTATACGTGTCTTAAAAGTGTGACCACTTTCGTTGCATCATTAATATTTCGGATAACATATTGCAGAACTTACATTTCTCCACATTTAAGTGAGGTAAACCTGTATTTGATATTTTCTGAGTTTTACTCGTGATTGGCTGCTCTTTTAGTACAAAATAAGAATTCTAAGAATTTCGGAATTCTTATTTTGTACTCATTCTACGTTAGAGTACTTGATGGGTAAAGTACCTGCCCGGCAACCCAAAGGTCGCGGGTTCGATTCCCGCCTCGGGCTTGGATCAAAGTACTGCAAAAACCTTGGGAGGTGCAATATGGCCACAGAAGCTGATGTGCCAATAACTACCAAATCAAAAAAAAAAAAAAAAAAAAGAGTACTTGAAATTGAAGTCTCTTCACTTCTTGTGGATTTCAGAAATATAATCCTATGCACTTTCAGAACAACTTTAAAAAAACAACTTGCATAAGTTTGGCTGCTTACTCATTTTTAATCAGTTAATTTTATTTTGTTATTTTATCAAATTGGAATAATTTACACTCCCTTTTCGACTAACAAAGAAAATGGTTTGTTTGAACACTTAGTCATTATCTGCTATTAGTGTAACTATAGCAGCATTTCAACAAATGATAGTAGTAAAAAGTAGCATTATGATGGGTAAGCAATTGAAACCCAATAATGTAAGTATCTGGGCAATGCAACACCTTGGGAATTCACTGCAGTGTCTCTTACAGCTATGCTTTCCTAGTGCATAATTATATTTAATGTGATGTTACCATTTGCATTGAAAGTATGTATAGTTCACATAAAATTTATATTGTTAACTGTGTTATTTTTATTGCTGTTTCTGTTATTGTTGTTTCTGCCTACTGCCAAAAAAAGCAGTTTTATTGTCAAGACTTGTAAATCCTTTCATAAGCCACTTCTCTGCCCATCTGACTAATTTTTCCTGATCCTGTTGGGTAGCACACCTTAATTAATGTCATTAAAAATTGAAGCCATTATCAACCCACTTCAGTATGGAAGCCTTCTCAACAACTCATTCAGGGAAATAGACCATAATCTGCCACGCTAGTCCAGTGCTGATTGGCAGATCGACCATATTTAGCAGTCAGGGGCTTGAACCCAGGTCTATTCAAAGAGCATGCGCTACTGCACTCCTGCTCCTGACTACTTGGCTTTGGAGGCCTTGATTAATGCCATTAACCACTTGCTAACTTTCACATCATCTGCAAACTTAGACATTAACTGATATGCCTTCATCAATATCATTAAGAAATGTAGAAAATAACAATGCATCCAGCAATGAATCCTGGGGAATAGCAGTCCAAGAAGACAATTGGGCAGTCATTGCCAGACAGCACTGTAAAGCGACCAGTAATGAAAGTGGTATATAAAGTTTTTTGAAGTCAAAATAGTTAATATGGTCATTGATTTGTATGTCAAATACAGTATCATTTTAAGTTTTAAATTTGAATGCTCTCCACACCACCATTTTTTGTAAATTTTAGTGGGCACATAGATAATCATTTTTTGATAATAATTATCAAAATTAGATTGACATCTAAGTAGAAGTAAAAATATACTTTACTTTTCATCATTAGGTTATTAATGCCTCTCATATTCTTGCTGCTCGTTCAAATTCTCAAGTAGCCCAGGAAAATATGAAAGCATTTAGATTATCTTGGGAAAACTGTGTGAGGATTCTTATAGAGGCTGTTGATGATATTATGCTAGTTGATGACTTTTTAGCTGTCTCAGGTATAATAGCATATTATGAGATTAATTTGCATTTTGTACATGAGAGCTAATTTCTTGCAAGTTTTTTTTTTTTTTTTCAAAGTTATGTTAAATTCTGTATTGTACTGCCTTGTTAATTTGTTTTGATTAATTACTTTAGCATTATAGGAAATAAATATTAAAATACATTTAGAATAATTTTCAGCAGAGCAAACCCTTATTTAATGTTTAGATATTACCAGTTGATAGTACCATTTTTGTAAATATACTTAGAAAGCATTAAAATCTCTAATTGAATATTACTAAGTGCAAATTTAGCAGCATCCAGTGTGTGTATGTACACACATGTATATATGTCTACTGATGTTTGCTTTACTGTGTTTTCTTTATTTTTATTTATCTACTCTCCTGTTTATTCTTTTTCTTACTGTTTTTCTTTAATGCACAAGTTAAACTTAATTTTCAAATTATATGTGCACATCACGCATATCCATATATATCCACTGGCATATTCTTACTTTTTTGTATATTAATTATGTTTTTGCAACATGGGGTAGGTAATATTTTGTAGCCACCTATATTTTTTTATGCTATTTTTCATTTTATTTTTCCTAATTGTTTATTTTCTTTATTACTCATATAATTAAACTTTATTTTCTTGTATTTTGCATGGTTATTAGGGAATTGAGATGATAATTCCCATACTGCTATCTGTAGTTAATTTTTTTTTTGTTTTCTTTGTTATTTATTCTCTGTCAGTGGTTTGCTCTTATGTTGGTGCTATTTGCTGTTATCATGTAATTTTTTTCAAATCAAAACAGACCACCCAGCCCTATCTCTTCAGAAGATGGCAGGCATGCAATGTTCATGGATTCACCACATTTTGAATGATAACTAAATCAAATTAATGCATTGACACAACTGACAAGTAATCAGTGAGCAAATGCAATACATTTGCTAACAGTGGCTTGTATGCAGAGGCAGACTGGGTCAAAAATTCTTACCTAGGAAAACAAATAGAAGGTATCGGAGGCCAAAGTATAATATTTAAAATCACACCGGCCTCCCCCAGCCTCTGGCCCACCGGGGTTCCCCAGTAAGTCTTATGGCCAGTCGACCTCTGCCTGTGTGTAGTGAAAAATGAAAATACAGCAGAAAAAAAAAAAATACTCACATAGCAAAGCCAAACTGATAACTAGGAACAAAGTTGATTGAAATATAAGGACTTGTACCTTTCTGATGAGATAGGGGGGACGCTCAATGGTCAGCCTATTGTGATTGTCATCTTGTTGTGGTAGGTTTATAGTTCCACATATAATAGCATTTCTCAAAATTTAGCAGTGGTTGTCATTCCGGGGATGCCATTAAGTTGTCTCTTTTTAACTATAATTTCTAAATTAATTTAGGAATGCTTTCCACTACAACACCCTTTTTCTTAATTCACCCACCCCCCATTTGTTGTAGTTAAGTCCTGCTTTTCTTTTGTATTCATATCTTATTTGGCGTGGCCATTATATGTACCTATCCTTAATTTAGTTCAGTATCATTTTATGCAGGCAGCTTTTAAATTCATTGCAACTATCACTGTTTGCTTTGGTGTGTTTTCTTTATTACTATTTATGTACTCTCCTCTATTATTTTTCTTTATTTTTTTGTATTTTCTTTAATATATAATTTAAACTTTTATATGTTACATGATGTAGTGGGCTGCAATGCACTGCTAATACTCTAATCTATATCCTAACTATTTGCTATTTAACTTTGTTCTTGGTTAGGGGGGGTGTGTGTGTGTGTGTGTGTGTGCATGCCCGCGCTTTCTTCTGCTGTATGTTAATTTTCTCACTGAATAAGAGTCATGATTATGCATTGGCTTGAGGATATGTTGATCAGTTGTGTTGATGCATTGATTTGATTGTTTAATGTTCAAAATGCAGTGAATTCATGACCATTGTAGGCCTTATGGCCTTCCAACAAAATGGGGTTCAATGGTCAGTCTGTTTTGATAGTAGTTTGTTTTATAGTTCCGTATATAAAAAAGCACCATGTGTAGCCTGTACATACGAAAGATGTTTTATTTTATGTGAAAACATCCTTGGCTTGGACGAGGTTAAAGGGATTTAGTATGAAAAGAATACATGTTCAATAGGTAATTTACTTACACTGGGTTTGTGATAGCTAAAATATGATACATGCACTTGAGATTGTAAAGAGTGTAAATGTCTTTGAAACACAGCATCAATTATAGTTCCATGATTAGTAGTTGATACAGAGCTAGAAGTATTTAACATTAGTCCAAATTTATTTTCTTAGAAACCAGTGAAAGTTTTGGATTGAGTATCTGCAAAATTAACATTGAAATCTCCACTAAGTATCATTGGTATTCGGTCGCATTTCTTGTGAGAAAATTGTTGTAGCAGTGCAGCTCCCTTCAATCCTGTAAGGAAGTAAAACGAAGTAATAGTAATAGTAGTAGTGGAATGTGATGCAAGAAAGCAAATGTATGAGCTTATGCAGCATCAGCCAAAAAAAAAAAAAAAAATCACACCATACCCTCCAAATGCCTGTCCAGTTCCTCCTTAAATTTATTCAACCTATCAACTTCCACAACGACAGATGGAAGTTTGTTCCAGCAATTAACCACTCGCTGGCTAAAGGCAAATTTCCGCACATCTAATCTACATCTGTCTTTTCTTAATTTGAATTTATGCCCCCTTAGGTTCGTAATCTGAACAAGTGGAAGGATCCCATCAGAATTCAGCATGCTGAACCCATTCAAGGCCTTATACACCTCAATCAGATCACCGCGCAGGTGCCTAGTCTCCACCCACTGCAATTTGCAGAACTTAAGCCTCTCTTGATAAGAGGATCCCTTCATTCCCCTCACCAATCTTGTTGCCCTTCTCTGTACACGCTAAAAGTAAATCTACATCCTTCCTAAAATGAGGCCTCCAGACCTGTACGCAATACTCAAGGTGTGGCCTGACCATTGCCTTATACAGAGGGATAATCACCTCCTTTTCCCTGCTAGCAAAATTCCTATATATCATTGACAAAATGATATATAGGAAAATGCAGTACTTTGCATTTGTCAAGGTTAAACTTCAGTTGCCACTTCTTAGCCCATCTGCCCAATACCATTCTGCTCCAATTTGTACAATAGTCTTCCATGCGCAACAGTGTCAAAAGCTTTCCTGAAATCCAAATATATGATATCAAAAATATTTTTTGCATCCAGTTCCTTTGTAACCACATCATAATATTCTATCAAATTTGTCAGACAAGACTTTCCCTTAACAAACCCATGCTGTGTCTGAATTATTGCTGCAGTCTTGTCTAGATGATCCTGCAATGCATCTTTAACCAGCGACTCCATTATTTTACCCGGAACAGAAGTTAAACTAACTGGTCTGTAATTACCCGTGTCACCCTTCGATCCCCCTTTGTGAATTGGGGATACATTTGCACATCTCCAGTCCGTGGGAACCTCCCCTTAGTCCAAGGATGCTCTCATAATTATGGCTAAGGGTTTGCTTAGTTGCTTTGCCGCTTCCTTTAATATAACTGGATAGATCCCATCCACCCCAGGTGCTTTTCTTGCGTATAACTTCAACAGTTTCTCTTCCACTTTGCTCTCAGTTATTACAAAATCATTAAGTATCCTGCTACAATTTGATAACCTTCTGCCATTTTCAAACCTTAATAATTCCTCACGTGTGAATGTAGATGCAAAATACTCATTCAGTTTGTTTACTATCTGAGTAGGATCATCAACAGTCGAACCATCTATGTCAAGTGGACCAATCAGATTCATCCCCCTTCCTTTTAGAGTTTATATAAGTAAAGAAATCCTTGCTGTTTTTCTTAGCATCTTTTGCCAAGGATTTCCCGTAATCTGCCTTCGCCTGCCTAACCTCCTTTGTAACTTGGTTACAGATCAACTTGTAGCTATCATAGGCTTCTGTGTCACGTGTTAATTTGTATGCATCCCATGCAATTTTCTTCTCTGTTACGAGTCTCATTAGTTCATTTGACAACCATTCAGGCCTAAACCTTGAACAATATTTCTTAATAGGTATGAAACTTTTAGTAGCATCCACGATTAATTCCTTGAATGCTTCCCACTTAGAATTTACTGTGGTAACATCATCAGTTGATTCCACTGTACAGAATTTAAAAGCTGTCGGAGACCACTGTACTCGCCTTTACGGAAGCAAAAACCCTTTCCTTTACCCCTGATGATAATTAAATCTTTAAGTAAATCCCACGTCAGTACACTGTGACACTGCCACCTAGTGGTTTTTTATCTGCAAATTCCTAATACATGAATGATCACTGCTGATAACCAGATCAAGAGTATTACTTTCTCTGGTTGCTTCTCGAACATGCTGCTGCAGAAAACAATCATCCAATAAATCCACAAATGTCTGACTAGTGTGTGAGTGCCCAACCCACAAGTTCCAGTCAATATCTGGGAAGTTGAATGAATTGAAGTGGATGAATTCAATGATGCATTCGACCTTTTGGTTAGGTGAAATGTAAATGACTACCAACAATATCATTGGTAGTCATTTACATTTCACCTAACCGAAAGAAAATGACTACCAACAATATCGTTTGACCATCAGGAAGAAGGCATTCAGCTGCACATATGTCTCCAACAGGTCTAACACTCACGGATTTGCCAACAGTTTGTCAATAAATCAATTCTAAATGAGAAGTAACGACATGAGTACGATTTTCTCTTGTATGATAAACTACTACACCACCAGCTTGTTGATCTTCTCATTTGAATTGAATTACACAATCGAAGTTAGGTATGCTTACTTCTTCTTTGTTATTTAGCCATGTCTCAGAAAGTAGAAGTAAATTCGATTGTTGTGTAACTGCATCAATGAGAATATCACTGTGAGCACGTAAACTTTGACAATTTAACGTTAGAATGGAAAGATCTTGTCGTTTACTGATGAACTCGTATAAAGTATCTTGCATGGTAAATAGAGGATTACTCAACAACCTGGTCATTACAGCTTGAAGTGCAAGAGTGGATGTAGTGTTTCTCAGTCCGTGATAAAATTTATTTTCTCCATTTGCAGCAGTAATGTAAAGATCATTGATATCGGTAACTTGAGAAATTCAATATAAACTAGTTGTTGTTCGTGACATTTCTCGTATTCATAAACGAGAAATGTCACATTTATGACATTTCTCGATGGATGGTAATAGCACAAGCCAGTATTAGTGGAAAATGATTTTTTTAGTCAAGATCGTTCCGTTGTTATTCAACGAAACCCTTGTACTTCTTCTTGTGATCGTTACGACTTCTAAATCGATTTCTCTAGCCATAGCAAACCGACGACCCTTCGTTCTAGCAAGTCGACCCGCAGCAGATGCTTCTGGAAATTTCAACCAAAGACCTTTTGTCATATTCAATTAGTCTTTTTGTCATATTCAATACATGTCAACTTTCTTAAAGCTCTGTTAGCCAGACCATTGGACTCGTCAATATTAGTGTTTATCAAGTATGGTTTGCTAATAAGTAAAGGAAGTTCATACGGTAATCCGGTAATCTAATACTGCCATTTTATTAAGTTTTTGTCGCACATGAGCCTCACATTCTGCATCTCTGCACCCGACAAATATGTCTTGAGCAATCGACATAACGGTATCCGAAGAAAAATTTAACGTAGAATTGTTATAGTCATTCACAGATTTATTTTTCAAATATAAACGAACACCATTAGAACACAAATTATCCACTTCTTCTTTGCTCACAAATCTCAACTTGATAAGTTCTTGTTCGTTGTCGGTTAACTGAACACTTTCTGATTTTAGCCAACACTCTCAAGAATTCTGAATTCGACTGTCTCATCATTTCATTGAGTTCATAATATTGTAACCCACACCAAAGATTGGGGCCTGCAACGCATTGCTTAATCTGTTGATAAATGGGTGTTGCTCGTATGGGGTTTAGGGGCAGCTGTCGCAAATCGTCAATCAAAAATATATCTAATCTACCGAAATTATGATTCATAAGGCATGTAATTTTTTGCAGGCGAATATCTGCCTGAGATAAAAGTTCAGCTCCAATCATACTAACTTCGTCAATAATTAAAACACGTACATATTTGAAAATAGTACGATATTGTTGAGCAACTTCATAAGACAGAGGCAAATTCTTCGATATTGAAATTTTCAATGCGGTGTGCACAGTAGTACCATTAATATCTACAACAGTTTTTCCAGTAGAAGCACAAGTTATATACGCATTACAGAAATTATTGGTGCTAGTAAAACGATTATAAACTTCCATCAATAATTGAATCATGTACGTTTTACCACAGCCAGCAGGGCAAGTAAGGAATATTTGGATAGGTTGATGATTAGGTTGAAGTAAAATATAAATGACATGCAATAAAATTCCTTCTTGTTTTAAATTAGCTTTTCGCATTAAATCCCAAAACTGATAGTTTGGCATTAAATTTTCTCATTTCTTTGCTGTTGCACCAAGCTGATTTACAGTTGCTAGTCGAAGATGACTATTCATTTCACTGTTTGGGTGTTCGTAGAAATCTTTAAATGGACAGCGTCTTCACGAATCAACATTGCAAAGTTTTGTATATCACCGAAGACGGCTGCATCAGCTTCTATGTCAGTGCGGTATAATTCGCTACAGATCTCCATAGTTTTGTGAATATCTAAATCAGATTCATAATTTTTACATTCTAAAATAATAAGTTTTCTTTATGTTTTTTTTGAACTCATTATTTAGTCGATATGGGAAGCTTCTTCAGTGTCTATGAAGCAGTATCTTAATGAGAAGTCGATATAGAAGGTGGATGTTGATCAAAATCTTGAGAAGCAGATTTTATTAAACTCTGCATTTTATTTCGTTCTCTACATTTTTTAACTCGTTCTTTTGTCGACATGGGAAGCTTCTGTGGTGGCTTTGAAGCTTTTATTCTTGCATAGGCTGAGGGAGCTGAAATATGATTTTTTTTTTTTTTTTTTTGTATAATGCAATCGAAGCTGGTTGTTGCAGTATATTCTATCTAGTCAGTTCAGGAATGAATTTAAAATCCTCGGGTAATTCATCTGAACTCAAATCTTCTGGATTGAAATCTTCAATCCAGAAGATTTGAGGAAGTTCTCGAATATAATTTAGTGATGTCGACAGTCCAGCTTCTTGATGAGAAATCAATGTAGAAGGTTGATGTTGATCAAAATCTTGAGAAACAGATTTTATTAAACTGCATTTTTTATCCCGTTCTATGTTTTTGAACTCATTCTTTTGTTGACATGGGAAGCTTCTTTGGTGGCATTGAAGCTCTTATTCTTGCATAATTCTCTCAATTTCCCTCAGCTGGAGTTTCTATCTTCGAAATACTTTTATAGGTATTTTTATAATTCAGTAGTTAGCGAAATCCATTTGTAGACTAGTATGACATCGTAACCAAAAACTACTGCAAGAAGTTATTGTTTGTTGAATTGATTGTTTTGTTTTATTGTTGCATTCTTGAATCAAAGCCATTTAAATTTTAAGCAATGAAATGGTCTTGTATGAAAGAGTGCCCTTGGAAGAATATTCTTTAATAAAATCTGCAGATTTTTTGTTCTCCTTGTTTTTGATCTTGTTCCTTTTGATACGAGAGGCTTCTTCGGTGGCTTTGAAGCTTTTATTCTTGCATAATATTACTACCCGCTGCTTACTTTACCAAATCAACGTTAGTGACTGAGTTGGCTTCATTTAGGAAGTTGTTGTTGTTATTTGGCTTTAGGAGCATTAGCAACTAAGGTCATATTGCTCCGGGGGATATGCAGTGGTCATTCCCTGACCTTTCCGCCTCCTCCGTATTTGGTGGGTCACGGGCTCGAACCCCGGTGTAATCAAGAAGTGTGTGCTATGCACTGCCGCTCCTGCGTGCCTGGCTACAGAGGTGCCCCCATTTAGGAATTGACGTCATTTCCGTGTCTTAGTATGAACTTACTCTACTGAATCAACTACTTACCCTATCGAATCACGTTAGTGACTGAGTTAGCATCGTTCGCGCCATATAGGAAGTGATGTCATTTGTATCATTTAAAATCTAACAGGAAGTGACGTAATTGCTTCATTTAAAATCTAAACGGTCAGCATTCTTTGTTATCAATTAATTGTGTTATTTCCATTACAAGAAAATTTTGTTACCAATCGATTTTACTCTTGTGCTGCCATAGATGTTTTCACATCAATAATCTTTCATGCAGTTTGGCATTCAAGAGAGGCACCACTGAATTTGTTCTAATTGACTGTAATTTCTAAATTAACTTAGGAATATAGTCCTCTACAAGACTCTTATTCATAATTTATTCCCTTCTTCCCCTCGTCTTTGTTGCTGTTTTTCTTTGTATTCATATCTTACTTGGCTTGGCCATTCTGCATACCTGTTCTTAGTTTAGTACAATATTGTTATGTATATATATATATATATATATATATGGTGTACGTGCACATGTATGTGTGTGTGTACAGTATATATTTTGATATATATAATATTTTAGTATCACAGTAAAAAGAATTACAATGTTAATATAAAAGGAGACATACAGACCATTAACTTTTTAATAGATTAATCTTATTTAAAGAAAGAATCCAATGTTGTTTGCACAGTTTTTTTACTGTATATACATTTTTAATACACCAACATTTTCAAATGCAACATTATGAAATGTTTCTTTACTGCAGGCCAACACATTCTCTATTACACTCAATGCATATTGGACATCTTTTTTAGATGGCTGTGTGCTTCACTTTCTCTGTTGCTGGTAACAAAAACATCATCTTTTAGCTTGGTACTCAGCAGCTCTTCTGGTGGTGGTGGTGGTGGCGTTGCTGTGGTAGCAACTTCATCATCCACCTTCACAAACTCTTCAAATTCACTAACAAAATCCATATGCTCCTTCAAATTTCTCCATTCCTCAATGTTGCTATCACATTGATTTGCTGGACCATGTTTATCGATGATATTTGCTCCAAAGCCGCTCTTTCTGAAGCAGTTGATTATTTCACTTGGTGAAATACTGTCCCGAGCAATAACAAGATTATAGATAGCATCCAATTTGGCTGCAAATTGTTCTTCCCTCCTCCTATGTTGCAGATTAAGTACCTTATCAGGTGGGCTCTATATGCTCTCTTAAGGTTATAAATAATGCCTTGATTCAGTGGCTGCATAAAACTAGTCGTATTTCAGGTAAAAACAACAGCCATATATTTGTAAACTTAAGTGTTTCAGCAGAATGTGCCATACAACAATCCAGAATCATCAGAATGTTCCTTTCTTCTGAAGCCATTCTTCTGTACACTTTTAATAACCAAGGCTGAAAAATTTTGACTGTAAGCCAAGCACTTCCATTAGCTTCATAATCACAGGGAAGTTGGTTAACTTCTTTAAAACATCTAGGCTTGGAAACTTACCAATCACAAGTGGGCGTAGTTTTGTACTGCCATCTGAATTGCAGCATAACAGAAAAGTGAGTATTTATTTACTTAATTTTCCACCATGACAAGGCTCTCCTCTAACAGCAAATGTTTTGTTTGGCAGCAAATTATAAAATAAACCTGTCTTGTCAAGATTAAAAATATTCTTTGCTTCATATTTTTCAAGAATGGACTGTACAGAATACAACCAGTCTGTAGCCTTTTCTTTATCTACTAATCTAGACTCATCGCAAGCATTTTGCAAAACCTAGTTATTCCTGTTTTAAAATCTTTTGATCCAGCCACTGCTACATTTGAAGTCGCTAATTCCATGTTGCCGAGCTAGACGACTTGCCTTTTCTTGCAAAATCGAATCTAATATTGGCATGCATTTGTTGGTATCACTCGAAAACTTTTGGTTCAAGATCCTCGTATTTTGCACCATGAATTCATTACCTGTTTTTTTATCACTGCTCCAGTGTCACGCACTTATTCAAGTTTTTTTCGGTTTTTCAGTATTGTAGATAAAGTAGGTAAAGGGATGTTGTAATCCTTTTCAATGTCCATTTTACTTCAATCCATCCTATCAGCCTCTTGTTTAATTTTCAGTTTAATTTCCAGGCTTCATTCCATCTGTTTATGTTTTGCACACTGCTAGATGAGATTTAATATAAACAAACTGTAGATTAATTTAAAGACGCAAGTTCCAAAAAAGACATCGGCACTGATAAAATGGCACAAAAAATAGATTACTGTATATTGTAGCAAAAGACTTTGAACTGGCTTAAAGGGAGTGAATGTAAAGAACTTAGAAAAATAGTTTTTAATCTTTTGTTAATTTAACAGCTCATCTTTCACAATGACGTTTTCTGGAGTGCACTTATGTTGTAGCTACCATAAACTGGTTATAAAAAAGTAAATTCTAACAAGTCAGTATCGTCGTTGAGGGAACTGGGTGGCTAGGGGCAATAATCAGACAGCTGTGCCAAGATTTTTATTAAACATACAAAACAACAACATTAATTTCCCACAGGGTGGAAATGAACTTTGTAATACATATTAACTGAATTTTTGAAGACTGAGTTTTTAAAGCATTGAAATTAACTACATTTTCTTTGTCCCCTTTGAAGAATTACCTGGAAATTGGTATCCAAGTCCTTTTTTTTTCCCATTTGGAACCTTTCCCATAAGGATTTGGCAGTGGAGAAGAAGTTGAAGCTGTGTAGAGCAAAATTTCTCAAATTGTGAGGAGGAATGTAGTGTGTGCTATTATCAGCAAAACCATGGATAGGATTTCAAGTCAGTGGAAGATGATCATTAATATACAAGAGAAAAATAGCAAGAGGAAGAACTTAACCAGCATTAGTCAGAAAGTTAGATTACAAAGAGCCAGCTATTGTCATTCTCAGTGAGCAATTACAAAGAAAACTGGCTGTCCAATTGCAAAAAACACAGTCTGTAAAATATGGGATCATGTTTAAAAGACCAGTCTGTAAAACATGATCACAACCTCAGAAAAAAGAAACTGCTTGATTTTCACCAAACTTTTTAATCAAATTTGTTCAAAGATGATTAACATAAGCCAGTAGTATATCACCAGTGGATCAGCATTGATAGAATCCATATTGAGAATCGTAGATCACATGGAAGGTTTGAGATAGTCTAAGATGAATTTTTTCATTACTTTGGATAATGCGCCATAAAACTCTAAAACAAACAAACAAATTCATTACTTTGGAAAGAATAGAGGTACATACAATGGGACAATAATTAGAAGGGAAGAATTTGTCACACTTTTTTATGAACTGGAAAAATGGGAAATCTCCAAGCAGAAGGAAAAACAATGAAGTAAGAAAGTGCAAAAATGATGACACAAACAGGAGCAAGTTCAGGATTTGGCATGGTAGAAAGTAATTTACCAAGATCATTGATAAAGAAAAGTAGAGTGCTAATAACTTGGGTTTATCTTTAGCAAGGATACAATAGAACAATCAGGTTGTAACAGATGGAAGAAGTGCTGCCAAAACTTTGGCAAGAGAACAGAAGGCACAACTGACATTTGAATAAGAAGCAAATTTTTACTCTTAACCTGTTCAAAGTCAAGTTTGGATTGATTAATAATTTTTGCACAAGTTAGTGTAGGAAGGAAATAAAGCTGCAGATTTGATACAAGTCAGTTATGATATGTGTACATTCTTATGATGAATATCCTTTCCATATTTATTAAAAACCAAGGTTCAAATAAAGGGAAAGGTTTTAGGGTGAAATGCAGAATTAAGGATTTCATCCCTACAAGAATAATTTCACAGAACATGATGTGAACAAACATTAGAATCAGAAGATTTAAAACAGTAATCCAACCAAGGAAAAGAGGAATAAAAGTGACACATATCCCATTTCACATTCTTGTAATGCAAAACAATATGAGGCTCAGAATGGCCATAAGAGAGAAGGCTCCATTGGAAAAGAGACTATCACTAAGACATGAACTGAGGTACCTTGAGGACTACCAACATTAATTGTTTACTTTGAAGAGTTGTTGGTGAGGAAAAGATCAAGCATATTGCGGTTGTGTTTATGATTATCTGGTATTCTGGCAGGTAAACAAACAGATTTTGTACGGATATTGGTAATAGCAAAAGCCTCAGAATCTGAACCAGCTGAATGATCCAGTAATCAGAAAATTTAAGCAAGCTGGAATTGGGAACATTAAATCACCAACCAAGGAATGTTATCTCACTGTTAGGAAAGTTAAATTGGAGAACTTTTAGTTTCAAAGAAAGGAAGACAGAAAGTTCTAAGTGTTGATAGAGTTGGGAGAATGAAAAAAGCAGTAGATGAATTTGAGAGAATGGTCAGAGAGAGAGAGAATTTAAGCCAGAGCAGATCAAAGAGAGGAGATTCCAGATTACGATGTTTCTGACAAGGAATACCAGAGCAGATATATACATATGTAACACTTTTGATGTAGAAGGAACCATAGAATAATTGGGACAATTAATATGAATGTTTGTTTAGGCAACCAATAATACCAGACATACTTTTTAGGCAACCAATAATACCAAACCTCACATACTTTTTTCTGTCAGAAAAAGTATGTGAGGTTTGGCAGATTGTTGATTTGAATTGGATGTCATTGACATTAGAAATGAGACCATGTATATTTGTGAAATGAATGAGGAAACTTTCAGGACTTAGATCTTTTTAAAGATAGTTTGTTCAGTTGGTTGGACTGGCCACTATGCATTAGTAGATAAGGGGAAAATAGAGGGTGTCAGGATAACTTGATGATTACATTTGGCAAAACAACTTGGCAAAAGACAGTTGGTGGCTATGACAGTTTGGTGAGTACAACATTTCAGTGAATTCTATGCAAGAATTTGGTGTAAGAAAAAGCAATAATGAAAATGCAAATGAACTGTGCTGTAAATAGGTAATTTAGCAATTACAGTGTGGTTCTTGACATTTTTAATAGTGTGCACTATTTACCTTTATTTTTTTTATATATTTTTTTTTTATTGCACATTCTACTTTTTTGGGGAGATCTTATAAAAGAGTAGCACAGTAGGTTAAAGATCAGGAAACAAGAAAAAACTTTTTTTCACTTCACATTTTGTCTGTAGGTTGCATTTTTAGGAAATGAAAATAGAAGTAAGAGAACAAAAGCAGAGATCATTAATTGATACTGACTAGTTAATGCAAATCTTCTGATGTTCATTTTATGACCTGCTTTATAATTTTTATTGAAAGTAGTTAAAATTGTGGTAGGTTAACACTGTGGATGGATTAAGGGCAGGGAAAGGCAGATTGGCCTAGTGAAGTGTTTTCTCCAAGGCTGGCTCTTGATGTCTCTAATAGTAATAAAGCCTGTGGTGGCTCTTGATGTCTCTGATAATAATAGTAATATCCATATAGTGCAAGGAAGCTACAGGCTTTCGATGCACTGGCAAAAAAAACAAACAAAAACAACGAAGTAGATAAGAAAACACAAATCATATGCTTCCCTCCTCACACAGATAAGTATCCAGTTGACCTTTGAATTTGTTAAAACTGTCAGCAATCAGCGACTTGCTGGCTAAAAGGAAACTTCTGATTAAAGGTTGGTAAGTATGGAAGAAGGTAGTTAAAAGGATGTATATTTTTTGCGTAAAACAGTGAAGGCCATGAGGCTTCTGCCTATAATGGCTTTATATTGTATTGTTGGTTTGCCTTATTTGTTTAATAAAAAACCCAAGTTACCAAAATAAATTTATGGGTGGGAAGCATGCATCCACTCACCCATAAAAATTCTGCCATTATAATGGGAGTCGAGCCAAGTCCTTTTCCGCATAGCATGGAAGGGCATTAGCATTAGTAGAGGCATTTGATGCAAGAAAGCAAGCTTATGCAGCATCAGCCAAAAAAAAAATAAAAAAATAAATAAATAAAATAAAATTAAAAAAAAAATAAATAAAAAATATCCACTTCACCCCTCTGTTCGTTCGAAATACCTGTCCAGCTGAGCCTTAAACTTATTTAGGCTATCAACCTCCACGACAAGGGATGGAAGTCTGTTCCACCAACCAACCACCAGCTATCTAAAGGCAAATTTTCTCACATCTGTCCTACATCTGTCTTTCCTGAATTTGAATTTATGCCCTCTCAGGTGATTATTCTGAGCAAGAGGAAGAATCCCATCAGCATTGAGCATGCTCAAACCATTCAAGCCTTTATACACCTCTATCAGATCACTTCACTGGTGCCTAGTCTCCAGACACTGTAATTTGCAAAACTTAAGCCTTTCTTCGTAAGAGCACCCGTTTGTTCCATTCACTAATCTTGTTGCCCTTCTCTGTACTCGTTCCAGCATCTCTACATCCTTCTTGAAATGAGGCCTCCAGACCTGTATACAGTACTCTAGGTGTGGCCTGACCATTGCCTTATACAAGGGAATAATCACCTCCTTATCCCTGCTAGAAAAATTCCTATATATCATTGACAATACACCATGAGCTACTCTTGCAGCCCGTCTGCACTGCTCAGAGAACTTCATATCTGCCTGCACAACCACCTCCAGGTCCCTTTCATTCTCTACCACTGTCAGTGTAGTACCACAGAGTTGATACGTTGCTCTGGGGTTGCTGTTTCCCATATGTAGTATTTTACATTTGTCAATGTTAAACTTCATTTGCCACCTTTCAGCCCATTTGCTCAACCTTTCCAGATCCTGTTGCAGTAGCATAGTGTCAGTAGTGTCCTTGACAACCCTGCCAACCTTCGTATCATCTGCAAACTTGTACATTAAGCTTTATATACCATCATCAATATCATTTATAAATACAGAAAACAATAATGGACCCAATACTGAACCCTGAGGGACTCCACTAATAACATTAGTCCATGATGAGCAGTGTCCATTTATTACCACTCTCTGTCTTCTCCCCCTCAACCACCCCTTTATCCATAGCAGCAATTTGCCTCCAATGCCACACTGCTCCAATTTGTGCAGCAGTCTTCCATGTACAACAGTATCAAAAGCCTTTCTAAGGTCCAAGTATATAATATCAAAGTTATTCCCTACATCCAGTTCTTTTGTGACTGAATCATAGTATCCAATCAAATTGGTCAGGCAAGACTTCCCCTTAACAAAACCATGCTGTGTCCGAGCTATAACTGAAGTCTTGTCTAGATGATCCTGCAGTGCTTCTTTAACCAGTGCCTCCATTAATTTTCCGGGAACACAAGTTAAACTAACAGGTCTATAATTACTTATGTCGCCCTTTGATCCTCCTTTGTGAATTATGGTCACATTTGCACATCTCCAGTTCATGGGTACTTCCCCTGAGTCCAAGGAAGCTCTCATAATTATGGCTAAGGGTTTGCTTACTTCCTTTGCTGCCTCCTTTAATATAACTGGATAGATACCATCCACCCCCAGCTGCCTTTCTTCTGTTTATCTTCAACAATTTCTCCTCCACTTTACTCTCAGTTATTACAAGATTCTCTAGCTTACTGCCAGAGTTGAATACACCTCTGGCATTCCCCTCGCTGAATAACTCCTCATGTGTGAATGTCGATGCAAAATATTCATTTAGTTTGTTAGCTACCTGAGCAGGATCATCAACAGTTGATCCATCGATATCAAGTGGACCAATCTGATTCATCCCCTTCCTTCTAGAGTTTACATAGGTAAAGAACTCTTTGCTGTTTTTCTTTGCATCCTTTGCCAAAGATTTCTCGTAATCTGCCTTCGCCTGCCTAACCTCCTTTGTAACTTGGTTACAGATCAACTTGTATCTATCATAGGCTTCTGTGTCATGTGTTAATTTGTATGTATCCCATGCATTTTTCTTCTCTGCCATATGTCTCATTAGTTCATCTGACATCCACTTAGGCCTAAACCTTGAACAATATTTCTTAGTTAGTATGTAAAGCCTAGTAGCTTCCAAGATAAGTTCTTTGAATGCTTCCCATTTTGAATTTGCTGTTGGTAACGTCATCAGTTGGTCCCACTGTATAGAATTTAAATACTGTCTCAGTCCATCGTAGTCACCTTTACGAAAGCAATAACCCTTCCCTTTACCCCTAATGGTAGTTACCTCTTTGAGTAAATCCCACTTCAGCACACTGTGATCACTGCCACCTAGTGGTTCATTTACCTGCAGATTCTTAATGCATGAAGAATCACTACTGATAATCAAATCAAGAATATTACTCCCTCTAGTTGCCTCCCGAACATGCTGATGTAGAAAACAATCATCCAATAAATCCACAAAAGCCTTGCTAGTGTGTGAGTGACCAGCCCCCAAGTTCCAGTCAATATCTGGGAAATTAAAATCCCCCATTATAAGACTCTCTGATTTACTGGCACATTCTATTTCCCTGTACAGTTTCTTATTATACTCATCAGAGTCATTAGGCCTATAGCACACTCCTACTCTCAATTTTGATCTCCCAATGCTTATGTCACACCAAACTGACTCGACACTGCACTGTCCAGCGATGTCGACTGGCTTCACTTCCTTGGATTTTATGTATTTCTTAACTAATAGCATAACCCCTCCTCCCTTCCTATCCTGTCTATCCTTTCTGTAGACATTGTACTCCCCAAATTCCAGTTCTGCGTTCCTTATATCTGTGTGACACCACGTCTCTGAAATCCCCACAATATCTGCCTTTGATGTTTTGAGCAATACCTCAAATTCATCAAATTTATTTATTAAACTCCTAGTATTGGTGTACACGCAAGTATACATGCACCTGTTCTTTTTCTTAGCTACCCTAACACAATCCATGTGTTTACTTGTACCCCAATGATTCCCAGCAGTCTCTGAAATATCCTGCATCTTATTTTCCAGGCTGCAGCTCATTCCAATAGAAGTAGTGCAAGAATCACTTTCACCTCTGCCAGTGGCTACTGTTAATCTATTAGTCCTTGTATCCCCCAAATCTAGCAGTTTTCCGACCCACATAACACTGCCTTGATAGCATCAGCAAACATTCTTGCACCCTTTCTATTTAAGTGTATAACAGGAGAGACTGTTTCTACATCCCTGTAGAAACAGTCTCTCCTGTTAACAAGTACAGACCAGGCTGAAAAAAAATTCTACCCCTTGAGCCTTGCACAATCTTTCCAGGGCCGAATTGATCGCCAGGGCTCTCATCATATACTCCCTCCTATCATGTCTGGGCAGAATTGCAGACACTTTCAAATTCAACCCTAATTCACGGCTTTTTTTCAACAGTGACCTGTACTTGTTAAATAATTCTGCCGGTTTCCTACGCATTAGCTTGATCACTGTGAAATCCAAGATGGCATTGGTTTTTTTGTTCGGTTAAAGCCTTTGTTTTTGTTGGGAAGCTAAAAGAAGCTTATTGACACAGAAACCAGAAGAATAAATGACGGTGATTGGTGTTTTTTTTTTTTTTTTTTGTGTTATTTATTTATTTTTTTATTTGGAAGGGTATCGAAGCTTATGCTGTTCTAGTAGCATGGATTGGTCGAGGGTTCGGAAGCCAGTAAAAACTCATTGCTATAGATACAGAGCATGGTGCTTCCATATAATAAAAGTATAATAAAAGTGGTAAAACTGAAGGGATGCTGGTTGGGTTTCCCGCATGTCTGGTTTCAAATAAGAATTACAGTGCCACTGGAAAAAATTGTAGCAAAGACATGAATATTGTTAAAATGGACCAATTAATGCCTTATAATTGCAAAGCAAACTATACTGATTGAATACTTTTGCATAAAATAAATTGATAAAAATTATGTTCTCTTTGTTTTCTGTTATTTTCTAAATTTCCTCATTCATCACTTTTCTAAGTGACCAGAATTCCACTTAGTTTCCAAACTTTTTATTTCATTGATTTTCTTAATTTGTTGTTTCACACTGTGATACACCAAATTACCATACAATGAATTGTCATGCCAAATTGTTGTGCTCACCGAATTATTGTGGCCAGCCACCATTTGCCTTTCACAAAATTGTAATATTCCAAATTGTCACATATAGCTGAACTGTTATATATCAAAGTGTCTTGTACACCAGATTGTCATGTTGTATACTGAATTGTCTTATACCCAATTGACATGATCCCAAAAATATCAGGGAAAGGAATATGTATAAATTAATGAAAATTTTGGATATGGCATACACACAACAAGAATATACCCAGCAGAAAAAACAGTAACCATCACAATGTTTTTTTTTTTTTTTTTTTCACAATAACATATATATACATTTTGATATATACTTCATTTTATAAAGCTAAATATGTTCGTATATTATTATCAAATATAATTTATTTGCAAAGCAGAGGAGGGAATTATTCCAGTCTTATACACATGAATTTCTTATCATTTCAAGCATTTAGCAACCTGTCAATAAGTTTCTCTGTCCATAAGACTAGCCACCTGACAATTTATTGGTGGCTCACTCCATCTAATTGGGTTTTGCACCCCATACTAGGAGGACATGTACATTTTCAAAAGCAAATTTCTGAGGGTGGCAAAAAAAATTAATATGGGAAATGAATTGCAGTTTGTTTATTTGTAAAACTACTTATAAGAAATAGAAACATGTACTTAGTGCAAAAAACAAAAAAAAAAAAAAATCAGTATAATGATAACAAAAAAACATTTCCTAGCGAAACATTTTGTATTTCTCCTAGTATCTCATGATTTCTGGTAGTTCTACAAAGTGAAAATATAAAATGATGTTTTATATTTTCACTTTGTAGGGGGGGGGAGTATAATCAGTAATGATACTTCACAAAGGCTTATCAGTGCCACAATTGTTTCAGTTATAATGTTAGAAGAGAAACATCTACAATGTTAATTTTTATTACTTCATGAATCCATTGGGATGTTTGTAAAGCAGTAAATTGCATATACAGGGTGTCTCAAAAATACACAGCATAACTTCAGGAATGAGTTCCTCATATGTAGACAATGAAAATATTTTATATCAACATAGTTCCGGAAATGCTTGGTTCCCGAGTTATTAACCGGAATGTTTTATCTCCCGCAGGTGATTTCCTTCATCACAAGCTACTGACAGAATCTGGTGGTTTTCCATTCTGACCATGTACTCAAATTAGGAGCAAGCAGATATGCACTTTATGGTTTGGCAGATGGCAATGCTCTGGAGGCTCGTCGTTTGTACCACGAAAGGTTCCCAGAACGAAGATGTCCAGACAGGAAAATGTTTGAAGGTATCCATCGCCACCTTTGTGAACATGGGACCTTTACACCTCGTGTTGCCGACAGAGGACGACCAAGATCTACGACTCCTGAAGTAGAGGAGGAGATTTTGGATGTTGTGCATGTCACTCCTGGAATCAGCACATGCAGAATAGCAATGCAACTGGCTGTTCAACATTCAACTAATTGGAGAGTGTTGCAAGAACACCAGCTGTATCCTTACCATCTGCAACAGGTACAGGACTTGTCACCAGCAGATTACCCTGTTTGAGTAATGTTCTGCCAGTGGTTCTTGTAGCAGTGTGGTACAACTCCTCACTTTCCTGCCTTAGTGATATTCACAGATGAAGCACAGTTCACACGAGACGGAATCCAAAACTTTCACAATCAGCATGTATGGGCTGAGGAAAACCCACATGCAATTCTTCCATCACATCACCAACAGCGGTTCAGCCTCAACATCTGGGCGGGTGTTTTTGGTGATAAATTATTTGAGCCCCATGTACTTCCAAACAAACTCACAGGGCAGGCGTACAGAAACTTTCTGGAAAACAACATGCCTGATTTCTTGGATGACACGCCACTGATCATTCGTCAACAAGCACACTTCATGCACGATAGCGCTCCAGCACATTTCAGCCATCTAGCCCGCAGTTACCTGAATCGAATATTTCCTGGTCAGTGGATAGGTAGAGGACCAACTGCCTGGCCTCCACACTCACCTGATATAAAACCCACTAGATTTCTTCTTGTGGGGCTATTTAAAGTCATTGGTGTATTTGACTCCGGTAGCTGATGTGGAAACTCTCCGCAATCGAATTGTGGCAGATTGTGAGACAATACGAAACATGCTAGGAATTTGGAATTGTCTTCGCAAGTCCATGAGATGTCGATGCGAGGACTGTATTCATGCAGAAGGGGGACATTTTGAACAATTACTATAACGTGAACAGTTAAGTGTCATAGACAGACCTTCAAAACTCGGAAACCAAGCATTTCCGGAACTATGTTGATATAAAATATTTTTATTGTTTACATACGAGGAACTCATTCCCGAAGTTATGCCATGTATTTTTGAGACACCCTGTATACAATAATTTATGAACTTATTTATATGATGCAATTGCAATAGCGAGGTCACATTAGTATTAGTACCTGCCATCTAGTACTAGGCACTGACCAAACATTAAAAAATAAATAACTAAATAAAAAATAAAAATGAATAATAAATAAACATAAAAAATAAACAAACTGTGAGTTTCCCTTCTCATAGGTAACTATTGCACTATTTTGTTTCTGCTAGATCATCATTAAGTTATGTGATTTATTTTGAGAAATGGTGTGTAAACTATTCTATCAGTGACTTGGTTTATCACAGTATCTGCATTTACATGGATATTGTGATAAACCCAACTCTAATAAATTCATATTGGAGAAAGCTAGGCATGTTAGGCTCATATACTTTATTTGTCTTTGGTATGAATTTAATTTCAGTTATTCAGGTATTTCCAAATCTGTCTAAAATTGATGCTTTGGTCAGATTTAATAATGTAATCTACCATTAAATTAGAAGGGAGAATAGTGCCAGTTGTAAATTATAAAAAGTTGAATATAGAAGAAAAAAAAAAAAAAGCTGAAGGTAGTCAATTAAGTAAACAAATGGGAACTTTAGAAGTACATACGCAACATCATGAAGTTTTTTTTTTTTATGTTAACCCCAAACACGAGAGGTATTAGAACCTATAGTACTTAGTACCGTGCTTGGGTTGTAGGTTGAGAAGATGAAAGAAGATATTTGTTGACATTGGACTTGAACTTCTGTAGACTGTAATTTTCAGGAAATACTTATGAAGGAAGGTTGTTCCAGGAAATGGCAGTTGAATGAATAAACGAGGAAGATAAAAAGTTGGTTCTGTGAGTTTGGAGTTGGACAGTAAATGGATGTTGGCTGGTGGCGGCACGTGTTTGGACTGTTTTGAAAGAGAGAGTGGGAATTATAGAAGCCAATTCAGAAGAACAGTAGTAGTAGTAGTAGTAGCAGTGGCATTTGATACAAGAAAGCAAGTGTATGAGCTTATGCAGCATCAGCCAAAAAAAAAAAATCACACCATTCCCTCCAAATGCCTGTCCAGTTCTTCCTTAAATTTATTCAACCTATCAACTTCCACAACGACAGATGGAAGTTTGTTCCAGCAATTAACCACCCGCTGGCTAAAGGCAAATTTCCGCACATCTAATCTACATCTGTCTTTTCTTAATTTGAATTTATGCCCCCTTAGGTTCGTAATCTGAACAAGTGGAAGGATCCCATTAGAATTCAGCGTGCTCAACCCATTCAAGGCCTTATACACCTCAATCAGATCACCGCGCAGGTGCCTAGTCTCCACCCACTGCAATTTGCAGAACTTAAGCCTCTCCTGGTAAGAGGATCCCTTCATTCCCCTCACCAATCGTGTTGCCCTTCTCTGTACACGCTCAAGTAAATCTACATCCTTCCTAAAATGAGGCCTCCAGACCTGTACGCAGTACTCAAGGCATGGCCTGACCATTGCCTTATACAGAGGGATAATCACCTCCTTTTCCCTGCTAGCAAAATTCCTATATATCATTGACAAAACCCCATGACCTGCCCTCTCAGCCTGTCTGCATTGCTCAGAAAACTTCATATCTGACTGCACAATTACTCCCAGGTCTTTTTCATTTTCTACCACCTTAAGTGTAGTACCACACAGTTGGTATGTTTCTCTGGGGTTACTTCTACCCATATGCAGTACTTTGCATTTGTCAAGGTTAAACTTCAGTTGCCACTTCTTAGCCCATCTGCCCAAATTATCTAGATCCTGTTGCAGTAGCACACTGCCATTACTGTCATTAACAACCCTGCCAACCTTTGTATCATCTGCAAACTTCGACATTAAGCCTGATATACCTTCATCAATATCATTGATAAATATACAAAACAACAGTGGACCTAACACCGAACCCTGTGGGACTCCACTAATAACATTAGTCCAAGAAGAGCAGCACCCATTGATTACCACCCTCTGTCTTCTCCCACTTAACCATCCTTTTATCCATTGTAGCAACTTACCCTTTATACCATTCTGCTCCAATTTGTACAATAGTCTTCCATGCGCAACAGTGTCAAAAGCTTTCCTGAAATTCAAATATATGATATCAAAATTATTTTTTGCATCCAGTTTCTTTGTAACCACATCATAATATCCTATCAAATTTGTCAGAAAAGACTTTCTCTTAACAAACCCATGCTGTGTCTGAATTATTGCTGCAGTCTTGTCTAGATGATCATGCAATGCATCTTTAACCAGTGACTCCATTATTTTACCCGGAACAGAAGTTAAACTAACTGGTCTGTAATTACTCGTGTCACCCTTCGATCCCCCTTTGTGAATTGGGGATACATTTGCACATCTCCAGTCCATAGGAACCTCCCCTGAGTCCAAGGACGCCCTCATAATTATGGCTAAGGGTTTGCTTTGTTGCTTTGTTGTCTCCTTTAATATAACTGGATAGATCCCATCCACCCCAGGTGCTTTTCTTATGTTTAACTTCAACAATTTCTCCTCCACTTTGCTTTCAGTTATTACAAAATCATTAAGTATCCTGCTACAATTTGATAACCTTCTGCCATTTTCAAACCTTAGTAATTGCTCATGTGTGAATGTGCCCATGGAAGTATCTGTAGAAGAGGCATGCAGCAGAAACAGTACGTCTATGAGAAAGCGAGTGGAGAGACTCTGTTAGAGATGAATCATTAATTAACCTAATTGCCCTCTTCTGAATGGAATCAAGAAGCCTGAGAGAGGTTTTGGGGGCACCACCCCAGATGTGGGAACAATATTCCATGGCAGGGCGGATTTGCAATTTATACAGAGTGAGCAGCTGTTTGGAAGAAAAGTAACGCCGAGAGCGAAAGAAAACCAAGTTTTTTAGATGCAGAGGAAGCATTGTTTGAAATGTGCTTGTGCCAAGAGAAATTAGAAGTCAGGGTAATCCGACAAAAGAGATATATCATTTTGCCTAGAAATTGTAGTGTCACTAAAGATAAGCATAGGAGCAGAAGAATCCTTTTTGCGAGATATAAGACAAGACTGAGTTTTAGAAGGGTTGAAATCAACTAACTTTTCTTTGCCCCACTGGAGAATTACCTGAAGTTCGGCATTTAAGGAATTGGTAGCAGATTTTCGAAAAGAAGAAGCTGATTGAGCAGGACAAGGTTTCTCAAAATGGAAAGTGGAATGCAATGTGCTATCATCAGCAAAACTATGGATAGGATTTCCAGTCAATGGAAGAAGGTCATTAATATACAAGAGGAAAAGAGTGGGGGAAAAGAACTGAACCTTGGGGGACACTGGCATTAGTGGAGATGTTAGAAGACAGAGAGCGATCTACGATCACCCTCAGTGAGCGATCAGAGAGAAAACTAGATAACTAATTACTAAAAACAGTTGGCAAACCATAAGATGGAAGCTTGTTTAGAAGACCTTTATGCCAAACACGATCGAAAGCCTTTGAGATGTCAAGAGCAACTACTTGTGTTTCACTGAACCTTTCCATTGAATTAGTCCATAAATGGGTAACATAAGCCAGAATATCACCAGTGGATCGACACTGATGGAATCCATAGTGGCAATCGTTGATCAGACGGAAGATTTCTAGGTAGTTTAAGAGTTGGCGGTTAACTGATTTCTCCATTACTTTAGAAAGAGTAGAAGTAATTGCGATGGGACGATAATTGGATGTGAGGGATTTGTCACCCTTTTTTAGGAACTGTCTGGATATGAGCAAATTTCCAAGCAGAAGGAAAAACACCTTTGGAATAAGAAAGTGAAAAAAGGCAGCAAAGAATAGGAGCAAGTTCAGGAGCACAGGTTTTGAGAACAAGTGGAGAAATACCATTGGGACCTGGAGCTTTCTTAGCATCAAGATTCGTCAAAATCCTTCTGACATACTTTTGATGGAAGACCACAGGGGGCATTGAATGGAGCGTGTTGGGAATAGTGGGAGGTGTTTTACCAAGATAATTAATACATGAGTTGGAAGAAAAATGGGATGCTAGCAGGTCAGCTGAAGTGACAACAGAACCATCTGGTTTGGACAGAGGTGGGAGCAGAGATGGGCAAAAGTTGCGGCCAATAGCTCTGGCAAGAGAACAGAATGCTCGGCTACCATTAGGGCAAGAAGCAAGTTTTCTACTCTTAGCCTGTTCAAACTCTAGTTTGGACTGATTAATAACTGCTTTACAATTGTTGCGAGCTTTGGGGTACACAGAAAATGAAACTGGAGAATTAGAAACAAGCCAATTACGATATGCAACATTCTTCTCTTGAACAGCCTTAGCACATTTATTGGAAAACCAAGGTTTAGATAAAGGACGAGATTTTAAAGTGGAGTGTGGAATATAGGGTTCCATTCCTGCAAGAATAATTTCACTGACACGATCTCAGCAACCGTTGACATCAGAAGTTTTGAAACAGTAATCCGACCAAGGAAAAGAAGAAAAGAAGTCTCGCAGGTCATCCTATTTTGCATTCTTGTAATGCCAAACAACACGATGTTGGGAATAGCCATGAGATGAAGGTTCCATTGGAGAAGAGACAATCACCAAGTTGTGATCTGAGGTGCTTAAAGGACCTCTCACTTCGACCATGTACTTAGATGGGTTGTTTGTAAGAAAAAGATCAAGCGTATTGGCTGTATGATTAGGATTGTCTGGTATTCTTGTAAGTAAATGAACAATCTGTGCAAGGTCATTAGTAATTGCAAAAGCCTCAGCATCTCGACCAGCTGTGTCGGTGTGACTAGAAAACGGAAGCCAGCTGGAGTTGTGAACATTAAAATCACCAAGGAAAATTACCTCACTGTTAGGAAAGTTGGACTGGAGAAAGTCAAGTTGCAGAGAGAGGAAGTCAAAGAGTTCCAAGTGATTAGTGGAGTTTGGAGAACGGTAGAGACAACAGATTAATTTGACACAATGAGGTAGAGAGATTTTAAGCCAGAGAAGATCAAAGAGAGGAGATTCTAAATTGCCAAGTCTCTGACAGGGAATATCAGAACGGACACATGCACAAGTGTTTTTGTAGAAGAGAGCAAACAAGAAAAGTGTTCTGAATCTGATATTGACTTTGTCAGGTTAGAAAATTGACCTGTACTAGACAGTTTGAACTGAGGATACATATCAAAGTATAAAAAGATAGCATAAAAAGTCTACTTCTCATTTTAAAGGCCCACCCTCAATAGGTAGGACTTTTACAAATATTAAAATCAGAATTGACTACAGACAAATATATAAACTTGTTCTTAAGGCTGCAACATGACACTGACAAAGAACATTGAAGTAATTTATTGCCACTATTCCATTTTTAGAATGGCAGTGGGAAATGCTGCTGTTCTAAAAATTGAACAGTATCACAGTGAATTGAACAGAAATTAAGGAGCACATCCAAATAATTTATGACAATACATAATGGAAATTTTCTAAGATTAGTCTTTAAATATTTCAACAAGATTGTTTATGCAGCTGGAGTTTCCTTACGTTAATATCAACCAGCAAACTAATAAAAGTATTATTGTGCTACTAGTGTTCTCCATTTCAAAAATTACTTGAGTATATATATAGTGGATTTCCAGTTATTTGGACCAGCGGTTAATAGGGCAGCTGTTTATTTGGGACAAATCCTAAAAAACAGAATCTAATCGAGAAAATAGCCAGGGTTTTCTTCGCTTAATTGGAACAATATGTGTTTAATCGGGGCAGGAGACTGCAGCCCTCGGGATTGCCGTCCGATTGTCTCCAACTAGACCACACGATCTAAAGCACATTTCTGGAGGTCACAACCATAAAATAATAAAAACAATTTACAGTTTCTGTTTTATTGGGATTTTCTGTTAGTGCAATCAATTATGAACTGGTAGTAAACTCGATCTTATTGCATTTGCGATAATACTGATAGCTGGAATTCTGTGGGTTTTTATGTTATTATGGCGAAATGTATTTCCCCATTACTTGAAATCTTTAATCATATAAAAAACATAAATTTTCAGAATCTTCCTTTCGTTCCTATTTTCAAGCTTCGTAAACTTGTTACTCTGTACTCACTTGCGTGTATTGTGTTAGTTGTAACTTGTGTGTGCTCTGTTCTTATTGCTTATGTTTTTTATTGTTTTAAATTTTACAACCCAAACAAAAAAATATTGCAGTGAACAGAAATATCAGTCAGTTAGTAAGTACATAAGTAAGACTAAATGCAACTGGGCATAATATTTTTAAGAGTTTTAATTATCTATATAATATAGGTGTAAAAACAGCATAGACAACTCTTTAAATGAAAAAACTACAATAGTAGTGTAAAAGGCATCATTTCAATTGCATCTCATTGTGCTCATCCTTCACAATGAGTTACCATGTATTGCACAACCTCAAATAAGTAACGTTTCACTAATAGCATAACACTCAGTCTAAAACACTGATGGATCCAATATCTTTCTGTTTTAGAACGTTTAGGAAAAGTCTGTTTGGTCTGCCTCCTTAAAATCCATTCATGCACACCTCAATGACAATACATAATGTCATTGAGGTGTGCATGAGGTAACTTTGGTAACTATTAGGTAACTTTGGTGGCAACGAACGTGTAGAGTGGTTCTCTTCAAGACACCTGGTCAGCATGAAGAGGAAAAGACCAAACCCTCCAGCGCATGACAGCACGATGAAACAGCTGGCCCTCAGTCCCCAGCAGCTTTCACTCCCTCTCTTACGGCAGTGAGAGAATCAGAGTGGAAGCGCTAAGAATCTCTAAGTACGACTAAGCTGCCATGCACGGAAACTGAACTTGGCGTGTTACAACATAAGATTGCTCATCAGTGAAGATAGGATAGGATATTAGAGCTGGAAAAGAAATTAGAAAATGTGAATTGGAATATCATCGGTTTGGCTGAAACAGGAAGAAGAAATGAATCACTTATAATTTTATCGAGTGGAAATTTGCTGTACACCAATGGAAACAGTGAAAGGAGCAAAGGTGGAGTTGGCTTTCTGGTCCATAAAGATATAAAAAACAACATTTTTGAATTCAAAAGTACATCACCAAGGGTGTCAAGACTACTGCTCAGAATCTCTAAAAGGTACAAGCTAAAGGTTATAATGATTTATGCACCAACGTCGACCCATGATAATGAAGAGGTTGAAGAAATGTACTCTGAAATTCAGTATCATCTAGATGAGCAGAAAACCCACTACACTATCATTATGGGAGACTTCAATGCTAAGGTTGGAACGAGACAAAACGGTGCAGAAAGGGGAACTACAGGAAATTTTGGAATTGGTGAAAGAAATGAAAGAGGTGAAAGACTTGTGGAATTTGCAGAATATAGAAGAATGTCAGTAATGAACACTTTTTTTCAAGAAATGGATTAACAACTAATTAAATCGACTTCATCCTCACTAACAGAAGATATATAGTGAATGATGTTACCGTCCTGAACAAGGTTAATGTTGGAAGTGATCACAGAATGGTAAGATGCACACGATATAAATGTAAGGAAAGAAAGGAAAAAACTGACTCGAGTAAATAATATGAAGGTCTTTGAGATAACAGAAGAGGAGAAAAAGCAGTATGTACTGGAACTTATGAACAAGTTTGAGCTTCTGCAGACTGTTCAGGACCAAGATATCAACAAGGAATACAACAACTTTCTGAAAGTGATAAAGCCCAAGAAACATATAGGTAAAAAGAAATCCAAAGAAGAAAAAATTAATCAAGAAACATTTGTCATGATTAACTGAAGACGACAAATGAAGAGCAAGATAAACACTGACAAAGACAAAATTGAGTATACTGAGTTATGCAAAGCCATTAGAAAGAGACTCAGAGAGGACATAAAAAGATTTAACAAAAGAAAAGTAGAACAAGCATTAAACAAAAACAAAGGACTTAAATCAGCAGCTATGAGTAGTAATACAGAAAAACAAATGATACTGAAACTGAAGAACAAAGAGAACTTATAAATTGCAGAGAAGGCATAATTCAAATAGCAGAAGACTACTATAGAGAATTTTACAAGAAGCGAGGAAATTATGCTAGCAATGGGGAAGATGGAGCACAAATTAGTAACACATACAACATACCCAATATCTTTGCTGATGAGGTAGAACATGTGTTGAAGAAAATGAATAATTAGAAAGCCCCGGGTGAAGATGAAGCTATTGCAGAGTTTTTAAAATTGGGAGGATGAGACGACACAGAAACTAACAAGACTCTTCACAAAATACACCAGGAAAAGCATGACACCTAAGGAGTGGAATAACACAATCATAATTTTGCTGCATAAGAAAGGAGATAAATCAGAAATTGGAAATTTTAGACCAATTAGCTTGTTATCCCACATCTAGAAGTTGTTCACAAGGGTCATTACTAATAGATTAGAAAGAATACTTGATGAGAAGAATATCGAAAGAGCAATGCTGGCTTTAGGACGGGATTCTCAACTATGGACCACCTTCATGTAATATCACAGCTAATGGAGAAAGCAAATGAATATAAAACGCCATTATACCTGGCATTTGTGGATTATGAAAAGGCATTTGACTTCATACAGCATAAGGCAATGTTTTGGGCACTGAAAAAGACAAGGCATAGATACCCCATATATTATGATTTTGAAGAAAATATATGAGAATACTGCTTCCTTTATTATACTAGACAAAGACAGTAGCAAATTTAAAATTGAGAAAGGAGTTTGACAAGGCGACACAATATCTCCAAAGTTGTTTACTGCTGCCCTTCAAGAAGCTTTCAGAAGATTAGATTGGTCGCAGAATGGAGAGTACCTAAACCATTTACGATTTGCTGATGACAATGTGAGCATAAGCCATGATCCCAAAGAATTAGAGGAAAATCTTAATCAGTTATGCAGAGTTAGTAAGGATTTCGGACTAAAGATGAATATAGCTAAAACAAAAGTAATGATTAACAAGTATGCCACAGAAAGGGATATAATCATTAAAGGAGCAGTGATTGAAAAGGTGGATTCATATACTTATCTGGGACATGTCTTTAGCTGTAATAATGATAAATGGCTGGAAGGCAAGAGAAAAATAAATTTTGGATGGATAGCATTCAGGAAATATAATCACATACTGAGGAGCAATATCCGGATTTGTCTGAAACGTAAAATAATGAACCAACGTATACTCCCCACCATGACTTATGGAAGTGAAACTTGAGCACTCACCAAACGAATGGAAGAGAAGCTGAAAACTACACAGCGAAGAATGGAACGAATTATATTAGGAATCAGACTGTTAGATAAGAAGAGAAACACATGGATTAGGCAGCAAATTCAAGTAAAGGACATTCTTATCAAAACTAAAGAACTAAAATGGTCTTGGACAGGACATATAGCTCGAAGAAATGATGACAGATGGACTAAGAAAATAACAGAATGGTACCCAGGAGGAGCTAGAAGAAACCCTGGAAGACAACGACGGAGATGGATAGATGAAATTCGTGAGTTCATGGGTAGTAAATCGATATCCATTGCACAAAACAGAAGGAACTGGAAAGTTGCTGGAGAGGCCTTCATCCTGCAGTGGATTGAAAATGGCTGATGATGATGATGAATAGAGATCACTATTGTTACTTATTCTCTGTGAGCAGCACAACCTAGAGAGCACCGTTTCAAGGTTTGTGGACCTTTCATCGGTGGGTGGGCAGGCACCCTGGTATTGCAAACATGACAACCCAGTTTTAAAGATAATCCTACAATATGAGAGATGCCAAATGGTGTACGTGAGAATGCTTAATTAAGACTAAATTCAATTGTGCATAATAATATTTTTAAGAATTTTAATTATCTGTATAATATAGGTGTAAAAACACCATAGAGAACTGTTAAAATGAAAAAAACTATGATAGTAGTGTAAAAGGCATCATTATTTCAACTGTATCTCATATTGTACTCATCCTTCACAACGAGTTAACATGTATTGCACAACCTCGAATAAGTAATGCTTCACTAATAGAGAAGACTATTGTTACTTATTCTTAGTGGGCACCACAACCCAGGCAGCACCGTTTCAAGGCTTGTTGACCTTTCATCGGTGAGTGGGCAGGCACCCTGATATTGCAAACTTGACAACCCAGTTGTGAAGATAATCCCATAATGTGAGAGATGCCAAAAGTTGCATTTAGTCTTACTTAAACATTATCATGTGCACCTTTTGGCATCTCTCATATTGTGGGATTATCTTCACAACTGGGTTGTCATGTTTGCAATATCAGGGTGCCTGCCCACCTACCGATGAAAGGCCAACAAGCCTTGAAACGGTGCCGTCTGAGTGGTGGTGCCCACTGACAATAAGTAACAATAGTCTTGCCCACTGACAATAAGTAACAATAGTCTTGTCTTATTAGTGAAGCATTATTTATTTGAGGTTGTGCAATACATGGTAACTCATGAAGGATGAGCACAATATGAGATACAGTTGAAATGATGCCTTTTACCCTACTATCGTAATTTTTTAATTTTAACAGTTCTCTATGGTGTTTTTACACCTGTATTATATGTACATATTTACAGTAGTAATTAAGCTATCTAGGTAAGCGTAAATTCATTTTTATTTTGCCCAACCTGTGGAAAATATTCTTCCGATTTTTAGTATCATTTAATTTTGTAAATTAGTAAGATAAAGTATAAATTTGTGCTTTCTATCATTACTTTTATAGTCTGTGGATAATATTCCTGTTATTTTTGCTTATTAGAATTACCATTTAATAGAATTAAAATTCAATTGACAAATGTGACCAGCACTTACAACATATCGTATAGTGAAAGGTATTTTATTATGGAGAGTACGTTATAACATGATTTGATCTTATGGTGAACCAATCAGAGTATTTTTAACTATTTACAGGAAACTTTGCATAATTGGGGCAGCTGTTTGATCGGGCCAAAGTCCACTAGTCCCAACGTGCCCTAAATAACCAGAATCCACTGTGTGTGTGTGTGTATATGTATATACACCAATGAGCCAAAACATTATGACCACCTACCTAATATGATGTAGGTCCTCCACATGCAGCCAAAACAGCTCGTACCCAGCGAGGCATGGATGCTACAAGATTTCTAAACATGTCTTGTGGTATCTGGTACCAACACGTCACCAGCAGGTCCTTTAACTCCTGTAAGGTCCGTGGTTGACACGTTGCAGATCGGAGTTGCTGTGACAACACAAACCACAGATGCTCGATGGGATTGATGTGTGGGAAATTTGGAGGTCAGGGCAATATCTGGAAGTCTTCCTCATGTTCCGCGAACCTGTCTTGAACAATCGGGCAGTGTGGCATGGCACATTATGTTGCTGAAAGACGGCACTGCTAGAGGGGAAGACTGTTGCCTTGAAAGGTTGTTGTTGTTGTTATTTGGTTTTTAGGAGAATTAGCAACTAAGGCCATATTGCTCTGGGAATATGCGGTGGTCATTTCCTGACCTTACCACATTCTCTGTATTTGGTGGCCATGGGCTCGAACCCCGGTCTAATCAAGAAGCATGTGCTACGCACTGCTGCTCCTGCCCACCTGGCTACTGAGGTGCCGCCTTGAAAGGGTGTACCTGGTCAGCAATGCTGTTTAGGTAGGTGGTAGACGTCAGAGTGTGCGGCACGTGGTTGATTGGACCCCAGGGTATCCCAGCAGAACATTACCCAAAGCATGACACCGCCGCCACTGGCTTGTTTTTGTCCCATGATGCATCCAGATGCCATCACTTCCCCAGGTAAACGACATACACGTAGCCAGCAGTCCACATGGTACAACAGAAAATGTGATTCATCGGACCAGACCATCATCTTCCAATCGCTCAAGGTCCAGTTTCAATGCTCGCGTACCCATTGTAGGTGCTGTGGCTGGTGAACTGTGGTTAGCATGGGCACTCGGAGCGGCCTGTGGCTACGCAGCCCCATTTTCAGCAGAATTCGATGTACTGTGTGCTGTGGCACATTACTCCCGTCACTAGCATTCCAATTACCTGCAAGTTGTGCCACAGTTGCCCTTCTGTTACCATGTACCATCAGGGAGAGCCTTCGCTCACCTCAAGCCTCGATGAACCATGATTGTCCAACACCTCGCTCGTGGTTTTGGGTTTTCCCTCCTCGGATCACTTTCAGTAGGTACTAACCATGGCTGACCATGAGCATCCCATCAGCTGTGCCATTACGGATATGTGCTGACCCAATCGTTTGGCCATTTCAATTTGGCCTTTGTCAAACTCGCTTAAGTCCGCTGCCTTTCCTATCTGAAGAACAAGAGTAACACTGATTAACAGAGCCCAGTATCAGGTGTTTTTTATACCATGTCTCAACCCGTACACGTGCCATAGTTCACCTGTAGTTGCTTCGATTTGCATAACAACTCGCTGGTCATAACGTTTTGGCTCATTGGTGTGTGTATATAGTAGACTCTCGACTTTCCGGGATAGATGGTAAAAAACAAATCCCGGATAATCGGTTTCCCGGTTAATCCAAAAATACAAAAGTCCCTGACATACGTAAGAGATACTTTCCAGGACTTCTTTCTTCATCGAGTTAACTTGGGAATGACTAATAATATATCGCCACTATATTATTATTGACAAATCTGAATTCCACGCGATAATGTTTGGCCCTTTTCATAATTCTTATTAGTTTAATTTTCTGATCAAAATCAATGGCTTTCCTTTTGTTGGTAGATTTACTAGTAGCGCTGTCACTTATTCTCTTAGTGGGCACCATGATAATGGTCAAAATGAAATTTTCTGAAAAGAACTTCACAGGGTTAAGGGGGAAACACTATTATCACCTCACGCAAACTCACATTTTACTAAAGCACATTTCTGGATGTCACTGCCATTAAACAATTTGCACCTTTCAGGTTACTGGGCTTGAAAAGTTCATGCATCTAATTATAAACGGGTAGTAAACTCGATCTTATTGCATTTGCGATAATACCGATAGCTGGAATTGTGTGGGTTTTGCGTTATTATGGTGAAATGTGTCCCCTTCACTGTAATCTTCAGTCCTATAAAAAAAAAAAAACCATAAATAAATTGTAAGATTCTTCTCTTCTTTCCTATTTTTTTGCTTGTTGCTCCGTACTCACTTGTGCAATTTGTGTGTGCCATGATCGTCGTTATTGATTGCTTATTTTATTTATTTATTATTTTTGTTTGTTTTAAATTTTACAATCCTAAAAAAAAAAAAAAAAAAAAATTGAGTGAAAAAAAATTTACGTAGTTGCATAAATTGGGGTCTTACTGTATCGAAAAATGTTCAGCAACCTATGTAAAAAATATGGCGATAGATAAAAACTTACCATGCACTACTTGCGCCTCCAATACGATTCTTCCCTTTATTTTTTGCGATGTCGATTTTAAGTCTAATAGCTTCCCTTTATTTTTTGTAATGTTTCATATGGTTTGGTCACCAACATTACATTATAATGGTTCCTTAGAGATTTAATGGATGCACCGTTTTCAAACTTATGAATAATTTCAAGTTTTTGTTTAACTGAAAACGAAAATGATGGGTTATTCATCATTTTCGCGATTTCTAAACATAAAAAAATTACTATAAAAAAAAAATTCCGACATCCCTGACATAAATAACAAAACAAAATTTGTTCTTTTGTGCTACAATGGAACTCAACAATCGACGCAATGCACTAAACATTTGTTCTCTCTTTTTTTTTGAGCGGCAGATGTGAAGACAGCAGGGATTGCAAGATAATAGGTACACTAATCTCCCAATGATGACTTATAATGCCGCTTGTCGCTTATTTACGAATTACAAAATATCTGTTTATACCTCTTCTAGTTATTACTTGAATTTTTGATTTCTGGTTTTTTTTTTTTTTTAATTTGGAGTCTTGAGGTGTCCTGGTTAATCAAGAATCTGCTGTGTGTGTGTATATATAGATATATATATATATATATATATAGGTGAAATGGTCATTTGACCACCATATTCGGTCAAGCGACATCCTCTTGAAAAATCGGTCGTTTCATTTTAAAAAATGCAATTTTGCCATTTTTTTCTTTCATTTCAGCTCTAATATTGTGTTGCTCCTCTTCATAGATCAAGGTTTCATTTAAATAAATGTGTGCGCTTTTCCACTCTGATACATCGTGTCACACAGATATAAGGAATGCAGATTTGGAATTTGGGGAGTACAATGTGCACACAAAGGATATACAGGATAGGAACGAGGAGTGGTTATGCTATTAGTTAAGAAACACATAAAATCTAAGGAAGTGCAGCGAATTGACATGGATGGACAGTGCAGTGTCGAGTCAGTTTGGTGTGACATAAGCACTGGGAAAACCAAGATGGAAAAACCATCTTGAGTAGAAGTGTGTTATAAGCTTAATATCTCTGATGAACTTGTGGGTTGGTCACTCACACTAGCAAGACTTTTCTGGATTTCTTGGATGATCGTTTTCTACAACAGCATGTTTGGAAGGCAACTAGACAGAGTAATACTCTTGATCTGGTTATCAGTAGTGATTCTTCTTCATGCATTAAGAATCTGCAGATAAAGGAACCACTAGATGGCAGTGATCACAGTGTGCTGATGTGGGATTTACTCAAAGGGGTAAACGGAAAGGTTTTTGCTTTCGTAAAGGTGACTACAGTGGTCTGAGGCAGTTTTTAAATTCTATACGGTGGAACTGACTGGTGATGTTACCCACAGCAAATTCTAAATTTGAAGCATTCAATGAATTAATTTTGGAATCTACTAGGCTTTTCATACCAACTAAGAAATATTGTTCAAGATTTGGGCCTAAATGGATGTCACATGAACTAATAAGACCTGTGGCAGAGAAGAAAAATGCATGGGATACATATAAATTAATGGGTGACATGGAAGCCTATGATAGATATAAGCTGATCTGTAACCAAGTCACAAAGGAGGTTAAGCAGGCAAAGGCAGATTACAAGAAATCTTTGGCAAAGGATACAAAGAAAAACAGCAAAGAGTTCTTTACATATGAAAACTCTAGAAGGAGGGGGGGATGAATCAGATTGGTCCACTTGATATCGATGGTTCATGGTCCTGCTCAGGTAGCTAACAAACTGAATGAATGCATCTATATTTACACATGAGGAGTTATTGAAGGAGGGGAATGCCATAGGTGTATTCAACTCTCGCAGTGAGCTAAACGATTTTGTAATAACTCAGAGCAAAGTGGAGGAGAAATTGTTGAAGATAAACGTAAAGAAGACACCTGGAGTAGATGGGATCTATCCAGTTATATTAAAGGAGGCAGCAAAGGAAATAAGCAAACCCTTGACCATAATTATGAGAGACTCAGGGAAGGTACCCATGGACTGACGAAGTGCAAATGTGATTCATAAAAGAGGATCAAAGGCTGACACAAGTAATTACAGAGCTGTTAGTTTAACTTCAATTCTAGTGGAAGTAATGGAGGTTAAAAGAGCACTGCACAATCATCTAGAAAAGACTTCAGTTATAGTTCAGACACAGCATGGGTTTGTTAAGGGGAAGCCTTGTCTAACCAATTTGATTGGATACTATGATGTGGTCACAAAGGAACTGGATGCAAAGAATAATTTTTATATCACATACTTAGATCTTAGGAAGGCTTTTGATACTGTTGCACATGGAAGACTGCTGTACAAATTGGAGCAGTGTCATTGGAGGCAAACTGCTGCTATGGATAAAGGGATGGTTGAGTGGGAGAAGATAGAGAGTGGTAATGGAGACTGCTCTTTGTGGAATAATGTTATTAGTGGAGTCCCCAGGGTTGAGTGTTGGGTTTATTGTTGTTTTATGTATTTATTAATGGTATTGATGATGGTATATCGGGCTTAATGTCTAAGTTTGCAGACAATACAAAGGTTGGCAGGGTTGTTAATGACACTAGTGACAGTATGCTGCTGCAACAGGATCTAGAAAAGTTTAGCAGATGGGCCAAGATGTGGCAACTGAAGTTTAACATTGACAAATGTAAAATACTGCTTATAGGTAGCAGTAACCCGAGAGTAACGTATCAACTGTGATGTGCTACACTCAGGGTGCTACACAAAAGGACTTGGGAGTAATTGTCAGAAAACTTCATACCTGAAGTTTTCTGAGCAGTGCAGACTGTCTGCAAGAGTAGCTCATGGCATCTTGTCCATGATATACAGGAGTTTTTCCAGCAGGGAAAAGGAGGTGATTATCCCCTTGTATAAGGCAATGGTCAAGCCACACCTTGAGTACTGTGTACCAGTCTGGAAGCCACATTTTAGGAAGGATGTAGAGCTGCTGGAACGAGTACAGAGAAGGCTCTAAAGTGTTTAGGGCATAAGCCTCAAGCCTTGGAAGAGTCTAGACTATGTATAAATATAGCGCAAGTGCATCAGAAATACATAGCTATATCTGAATAAATCAGTATATTAGTAAAACGGCATTGTTTTAAGTTATATCTCATATTGTGAATACCTTCACAAGTTGCCATGATATTGCACTACTTCGAATAAGTAATGCTTCACCTAAGGAGATGACTAATGTTACTTATTCTCAGATGGATACCAAATAGCCCTGAAACGGTGCCATCTGGGTGGTGGTATCCATCTGATAAGCAACATTAGTCTTCTCCTTAGGTGAAGCGTTACTTATTCGAAGTAGTGCAATATCATGGCAACTCGTGAAGGTATTCACAATGTGAGATATAACTTAAAACGATGCTGTTTTACTAATATTCTAATTTATTCAGATATAGCTATGTATTTCTGATGTGCATGCACTATATTTATACATAGTCTAGACTCTTCCATAGCTTGAGGCTTATGCCCTAAACGCTTTAGAGTCTAAATACACGATACACCATCAGGCATCTCTCATATTGTGGAGTTATACTTCATAACTGTTTTGCCATCATTGCATCACTCGGGTACCTTTCCACCGAAGAAGGGCCAAATAACCCTGAAACAGCATCACTCGGGTACCTCCCCACCCACCGAAGAAGGGCCAAATAGCCCTGTAACGGCACCGGGGGAGCCTGATGATGTCCGGAGTTTCCAAGAATAGGTAAAAACAGCCTTCTCCACTTGGGAAGCGTTTATTCGAGGAGTTTGAGTGGTGTGAGTTGAAGGAGTTACTGTCCCTTTCATTCTTCTACACCCTTTCATTTCCTCTTCCACTCCTACTATTACTTTCCCTCTACCTTTTTGCTTTACTAAGTCTAATAGGGACAACTGGATAGTTGAGTTATTATCCCACACAAATACAAAATAGCCCTGAAACGGCACCAGGGGGAGCCTGATGATGTCCGGAGTTTCCATGAATAGGTAACAGCCTTCTCCACTGGGGAAGTGTTGCGTATTCGAGGAGTTTTTGAGTGGCATGAGTTGAAGGAGTTACTGTCCCTTTCATTCTTCTACACCCTTTCTTTTCCTCTTCCACTCCTACTATTACTTTCCCTCTACTTTTTTTGCTTTACTAAGTCTAATAGGGACAAGTGGATAGTTGAGTTATTATTCCACACACATATACAAAATAGCCCTGAAACTGGTAGCTACCCACCCACCGTAGAAGGGCCAAATAGCCCTGAAACGGCACCGGGGGAGCCTGATGATGTCCGGAGTTTCCAAGAATAGGTAAAAACAGCCTTCTCCACTTGGGAAGCGTTGCCTATTTGAGGAGTTTTTGAGTGGTGTGAGTTGAAGGAGTTACTGTCCCTTTCATTCTTCTACACCATTTCTTTTCCTCTTCCACTCCTAGTATTACTTTCCCTCTACCTTTTTGCTTTTCTAAGTCTAATAGGGACAACTGGATAGCCGAGTTATTATCCCTCACAAATACAAAATAGCCCTCAAATGGTGCCGTCTGGGTGGTGGTATCCATCTGAGAAAAAGTAACATTAGTCTTCTCCTTAGGTGAAGCGTTACTTATTCGAAGTAATGCAATATCATGGCAACTCGTGAAGGTATTCACAATATGAGATATAACTTAAAACGGTGCCATTTTACTAATATTCTTATTTATTCAGATATAGCTATGTATTTCTGATGTGCTTGCACTATATCTATACATAGTACAGAGAAGGGCAATAAGATTAGTGAATGTCTTTAGAGAAGTGGAAGCCAGAAGGTTACCAAACTCTAACAGGGAGTTAAATGATTTTGTAATAACCGAGAGCAAAGTGAAGGAGAAATTGTTGAAGATAAACATAAGGAAGGCACCTGGAGTGGTTTTGTTATTTGGTTTTTTTTTAGGAGCATTAGCGACTAAGGCCATATTGCTCCAGGGATATGCGGTGGTCATTCCCTGACCTTTCCACATCCTCCGTATTTGGTGGTCACGTTCTCGAACCCCGGTCCAATCAAGAAGCGTGTGCTACGCTGCTGCTCCTGCCCACCTGGCTACGCAGGCGCCACCTGGAGTGGATTGGGATCTATCCAGTTATATTGAAAGAGGCAGCAAAGGAAGTAAGTAGGCCTTTAACAATGAATATGAGGGCATCCATGACTCAGGGTAGGTCTCCATTGACTGGAGATGTGAAAATATATCCCCATTTCACAAAGGGGGATCGAAAGGTGACATGAGTAATTACAGACCTGTTAGTTTAACTCCTGTTCCAAAATAATGGAGTCACTGGTTAAAGAAGCACTGCAGGATCATCTAAACAAGACTGCAGTTGTAGTCCAGACACAGCATTAGTTCAATAAGGGGAAGTCATGTCTGACCAATTTGATTGGATACTATGTTGTAGTCACAAAGGAACTGGATGCAAAAAATAATGCAAATGCAAAGTACTGTATACGGGTAGTAGTTTGTTTGTTTGTTATTTGGTTTTTATGAGCATTAGCAACTAAGACCATATTGCTTCGGGGATATGCGGTGGTCATTCACTGACCTTTCCGCATCCTCCGTATTTGATTGTCACAGGCTCGAACCCCAGTCTAATCAAGAAGCATGTGTTACGCACTACTACACTCAAGGTGTGGAGAATGAAAAAGACTTGGGAAGTAATTGTGACAGATATGAATTTTTCTGACAGTGCAGACAGGCTACAAGAGTAGCTCATGGGGTCTTGTCAATTATATATAGGAATTTTGCTAGCAGGGATAAGGAGGTGATTATCCCTTTGTATAAGGCAACGTTGAGGCCCTACCTTGAGTACTGCATACAGGTCTGGAGGTCTAATTTTAGGAAATATATTGAGCAACGCATACAGAGAAAGGTAATAAGATTAGTGAGTGGAACAAAAGATTGCTGTTACCAAGATAGGCTTAAGTTCTGCAAATTGCAGCGTCTGGAGACTAGGCACCTGCGAGGTGATCTGATTGAAGCATATAAGGCCTTGAATGTTTTAAGTAAGCTGAATATTAATGGGATTCTTCCTCCTGCTCAGATCCTGCACCTGACCATAAATTTGATTTGTAGAATAGATGTGTGGAAATTTGCCTTTAGTCAGCGGGTGGTTGATTGCTGGAACAAGCTTCCATCTGTCGTTGTGGAAGTTTTCAGCTTAAATAAATTCAGTGCTGAACTAGACAAATTTTTGGAGTGAATAGATAGGTGAAATGGGAAGGTTTTTTTTTTTTTTGCTGTTGCTATAAGCTATCTTTCTTGCATCATATGCCTCAACTAATGCTAAAGAACCTTGCTTGCCATCTGTCTACATTGCTTAGAGGACTACATATCTGACCACATCGTAACTCCCAAATTCCTTCTAGTTTGAAATCAATCCCACCAAGGGTATGTTATTTTGGGACCGATATTCTCCAAGTGTAGAACCTTACATTTTGTGGCATTAAAACATAGCTGTCACTTTTTTTTGGACATCCTCGAAGTATATCGAAGTTGTCCTGAAGAAGCACTGCATAAGGCTGATTGCTAAATATGCTACCAATCTTGATATCATCTGCAAATTGCGACATAAGATCCTGTATCCCATTGTCAATGTTGTTTAAGAAAATCAAAACAATAGTGGGCTGAGTAGTACTGATCCTTGGGGGAACCCACTTATGTTAGCCCAGTTTGGAGAGCACCCATTAATAACAACTATCTACAGCTACCTTGTGATCTTCTCAGAATTTTTCCTCTTATTCCTACTTGTTTCAACTTTTATAGTAACCTCTTATGTGGAACTAAGTCAAATTCTTTGCTGAAATCTTAGTAAACAATGTCCAAATTATTTCATACATCTAGCTCATGAGTGGTTATCAAAATAGCTAATTGGATAAACATGATTTTCCCTTCATGAAACAATGATGTGTTTCCTTCAGAATTCCGTTTCTATCTAAACGATCCTGTGTTGCACTCTTGATCATGCCACTATGGTTTTCCCTACCACTGAAGTCAGACTGACCGGTTGATAGTTACCCACTTCACTCTTCAAACTGCCTTTATGTATTGGTGATTGATATATTAGCACATCTAATCCAAGGGAATCTCTCCTGAGTCCAGTGAAGCCCTCATAATTTTAACCTTAATGGTTCAATGTGCTTTCGTGCTACCTCCCTCAAAATTTCTGGGTATATGCCTTGATCTCCAGAAGCTTTTTCACCTTCAGGCTCAAAAAACTTTTTCTAATAAATGATCATCTGAAATATCAAGATTACTAATTTCATATTTCCCAGCTTCAGTTATAATTTCTCCTAACCATGAAGAGTTGTTTGTGTCTAAATATCCATACAAAGTAGTACATGATATATATCAGCTGGTTTATATAAAAACTTTCCCACCCCATTACACAAAGGTCTGATCTGATTCATTCTTTTCTTATTTATATTCCCATACTTAAAAAAAATTCCTCCACATTCTGTTCTCTATTAGCCAGTGATCTCATAAAATGCCTTTGCCAGCCTAACCTTTTTTTTTTTTTTATATACTATTACAGATCATCTTGTAGTTGTTATAGGCCTCAGTACTTTTCATTGCTCCATAACTTTCCCGTGCCATCTTTTTCTGCTCTATTAAACTGGCTAACTCATTATACATCCAACATACCATCTACCTCCTTGCACTATATTTTTCTAATGGTATTTATGAATTTATATCTTATAGGAGTATAGCTTTAAAGGTGTAAGTCTAATTCATAATTGTAATGTATTTACGCTCTGTGCTATCACCTTTATCAATAGCAGTAGTATAGCACCTTAAGTTGCATAATACTGCTTGCATGATTTTTGATTTATAAACTAAAAACTTGTTTTTAACTGAGTTTTTTACGCTGATTTCAGAAATGTTTTTCAGTTTTTTCTATAACATACCATTTTTTCAAAAATCACTTAAGGTGATATCATGAATTGTATTATTAAATGTATTAAGTTAGGAGTAAATTCTGGAAATTTGTAAATTAAATCTTCATACGTTGGCAGCACTGCCTTCAGTCATTTGTTTCTTGACCTTGAGAACTGACAAAATGAATGAGTATTTTGCATCTGCATTCACACATAAGGAATTCTGTAGGGGGAGTGGAGGACAGAAGCTTATTAAACTCTAACAGGGAGCTTAATGATTTTGTAATAACTGAGAGCAAAGTGAAGGAGAAATTATTGAAGTTAAACATAAGAAAGCCACCTGGGGTGGATGTGACCTAACCAATTATATTAATTAAAGAAGGTAGCAAATGAAATAAGCAAACCCTTAGCCATAGTTATGAGAGAATCCTTGGACTGAGGGGGGGGTTCTCCACGGACCAAAGATGTTCAAATGTATCCCAAATTCACAAAGGAGAATGAAAGGGGTGACATGAGTAATTACAGACCTGTTAGTTTAAATTCTGTTCTGGATAAAATAATGGAGTCACTGGTTAAAGAAGCATTGCAGGATCATCTACACAAGACTGCAGTAATAATTCAGACACAGAATGAGTTTGTTAAGAGAAAGTTTTGTCTGACAAATTTGATTGGATACTATGATTTGGTTACAAAGGAACTAATGTTATTAGTAGAGTCCCCAAGGTTCAGTGTTGGGCCCACTGTTGTTTTGTATATTTATCAATGATATTGATGAAGGTATATCACACTTAATGTCCAAGTTTACAGATGATACAAAGGTTGGCAGGGTTGTTAATGACAATAATGGCAGTGTACTACTGCAACAGGATCTAGAAAAGTTGGGCAGATGGGCTGAGAAGTGGCAAATGAAAAGTACTGCATATGGGTAGAAGTAACCCCATAGTTTGTTATTTGACTTTTTTTTTTTTTTTTTTTTTAAGGAACATTAGCAACTAAGGCCATATTGCTCTGGGGATATACGGTGGTCATTCCCTGACCTTCCCGCATCCTCCGTGTTTGGCGGTCATGGGCTCGAACCCCGATCTAATCAAGACGCGTGTGCTATGCACTGCTACTCCAGTCCACCTGGCTACGGAGGCGCCAACCCCATAGTAACATACCAACTGTGTGGTATTACACTTAGGGTAGTAGAAAATGAAAAAGACCTGGAAGTAATTGTGCAGTCAGATATGAAGTTTTCTGAGCATTGCAGACAGGCTGCCAGATCAAGTCATGGGGTATTGTCAGTGATATACAGTGATATCTAGTAGGGAAAAGGAGGTGATTATCCGTTTGTATAAGGCAGTGGTCAGGTCACTGCTTGAGTACTGCATACAGGTCTGGTGGCTTCATTTTAGGGAGGATGTAGGGTTGCTTGAGTGAGTATAGAGGAGGGCAGCAAGATTGGTAAGGGGAAGAAGTGGTGAAGTTGATAGCTTAAATAAATTTAAAGCTGATTTGGACAAATGTTCAGAGGGAATGGATGTGCAAAATGTTTTTTTTTTGGCTGATGCTGTATAAGCTTGCTTTTTTGCATCATAATGCTAATGCTAACTGGATGCAAAAAATAATTTTGATATCATAAACTTGGATTTCAGGAAAGCTTTTGATACTGTTGTGCTTGGAAGACTACTGCACAAATTGGAGCAGTATGGTATTAAGAGCAAGTTGCTACAATTGATAAAAAGGTGGTTTAAGTGGGAGAAAACAGAGAGTTAATCAGTGGATGCTGCTCTTCGTTGACTAATGTTATTAGCGAAGTCCCCCAGAGTTTGTTGTTGGGCTCACTGTTTTGTATATTTATCAGTGATATTGATGAAAGTATATCAAGCTTAATGTCCAAGTTTGCAGATGATATGGAGGTTTGGCAGGGTTGTTAATAACAGTAATGACAGTTTGCTACTGCAACAGTATCTAGAAAAGTTAAGGAAATGGGCTTAGAAGGGGCAACTGAAGTTTAACGTTGACAAATGCAAAGTATTGAATACGGGTAGAAGTAACGCCAGAGAAATGTACTAACTGTGTGGTCTTACACTCAGGGTGTTAGAGAATGAAAATATCCTGGGGATAATTGTGCAATCAGATATGAAGTTTTCTGAGTAGTGCAGCCAGGCTGCCACAGCAGATCTTGGGGTCTTGTCAATGATATACAGGAATTTTACTAGTTGGGATAAAGAGGTGATTATCCCTTTGTATAAAGCTATGGCCAGGCTATGCCTTGAATACTGCATACACGTCTGGAGTTCTAATTTTAGGAAGGATGTACAGTTGCTAGAACGAGTACAGAGAAGAGCAACAAGATTGGTGCAGGGAACGAAGGGGTCCTCTTATGAAGAAGGTTTAAGTTTTGTAAATTGCAGTGTCTGGAGACTATACACCTACAAGGATCTGATTGTTGTATATAATGCCTTCGATGGCTTGAGCAGCTCAATGCTGATGGGATTCTTTCTCTTGCTCAGATGAATCACCTGAGGGGACATAAATTCAAATTGAGGGAAGACAATAGGAAAATAGATGTGTAGAAATTTGCCTTTAGCCAACAAATGGTGGATTGTTGGAAGAAACTTCCATCTGTCATTATGGAAGTTAATAGCTTAAATAAATTCAAGGAAGAACTTGACAAACTTTTAGAGAGAATGGATGTGTGAAATTTTTTTTTTTTTTGGCTGATGCTGTATAAGCTTGCTTTTTTGCATCATGTGCCTCTGCTAATGCTAACTCATGCAGCAGTGTTTATCAGCATGAGCACAGTTTATTTTTGAGGTTATCATGTCAAACTTGTGCTGAAAAGTGAGTAGTAAAATGTCTGCACGTAAGCATTTGAACAATCCAAACTTATTTTGTTATATTTGTGAATGTTGTGTAGTCTTCAAGCAAAGACGTGATATTACAGAATTTGTAAAAAAATGTGTATTGTGCTTATTTTGGAGTGAAACTTGTTGACGAAGTGGGCTTCGCATTGAGTTTGGGCAAAAATTGTAAAAAGAAGGCTATGCCATTTGTAATTCTCCTGATTTGGTGGGATAATTGTTACTTTTGCTTAGTTAATGTAGGGGGGATACAATGCAAAGAATAAGAATGGCATTATGTATCCTGATATTCCAGCTGCTATTAGATCAGTCCCACGGGGAGATAACCTGCTGATTCCATATCCACATATATTAGAGAATGTAGCAGCAGAGAGTGCTAACTCTTTGCTTCTAGACTTAAGTCAAAAAAATCTTCTAGCACATAGCACGTTTTTCTCATTTTATAGACACAGAGAATGAGAACTAGTTCCCTAATTTTCTGAGGATGATTCTATGATTTTTTGCAGTAATATAAGTGATGAACTACAGTCTGTCCTCGTATAGCACGATAGTTGCGTTCCCAGAAACCCTCGTGCAATGCAAAATCGTGCAATATAAACAACAGGCCCTATGGGGAAAGTAGGGTTAGGTGCCGACCACCCAAGATTGAACACACATTTGGAACCAAAACATTACCAAACACAATAAATAATCGGGTAATTTTAATCGTTATAAAATACGTAATAAAAATAATATTATATTATAATAAAGTATTTTTAGTATTTTTTAATACTAAAAAAGTATTTTTTACGAATAAAATACGTATTTTATTCGTAAAAAATTTATTATATTAAATAAAATAGTCGTAATAAAATACTTACATATTTTATAATACGTAAGTATAAATTATAATACGTAAGTCGTAATAAAATGTTGCTAATGCTTTTGCTTCTATCGTAAGCAAACTTGCTTTTTGTTTGATTTTCTATCCAAAGAGATGACAGCCGTTCCATCTCTTCCAATTCTTTGTGTCTTAATCTAATGGATTTTAATTACACTTTGAGTTGTTCCCACTATGAAAGTTGTTTTTATTTTCTTTGCATTCTTTGTAATTCTCGGCGTTGCCTCATTTAGGTCTGTAACACGTGCAATATCACATGGTCTTTCATTTCGCTCAAAGCGTTTCACAATTTCATATTTTTTCTCCATCGACAGAAGCGGACTGGCCATAAGCCTTACGGGGGAAGCCACGGTGGGCCAGAGGCCGGTGTGATTTTGGCCATAAACCGTAGTATGAGGCCACTATAAATTTTCCCGGGTAAGAATTTTTGACCCAGTCTGCCTCTGTTTATCGGTATTGCTTATTTTTTTCCTCTCTGAATCTGCAGTGTCTTAGCCAGGACGCTTCCTTTTCACACCTTTTAAGTATTTTACTCATTTTTAGGGAATAAAGCACAATTACAAAACGAGGTGGCACACTTGATACACATAAACAAAGCTGCGCGCGTGTAGCAACTGAATAAATAACACCGTAAAGGCCGAGATACACTATTAACACCTCACATTTTACTAAAGCACATTTCTGGGGGTTACTACCATAAAACAATAAAAACAATTTCCAGTTGCGTTTCTGCTAGTGGAATCTGTTATAAACTGGTAGTTAACTCCATCTAATTGCATTTGCGATTATACCTTATACCGATAGCTGGAATTGTGATGGTTTTTACGTTATTATGGTGAAATGTGTTTCCCCTTCACTGATATAAAACACATAAATACATTTTCAGAATCTTATTCATTCCTATCGTGTTGCGTTCAGTTGGGGTGATTCCGTGTTCGACTGCCATTTCTTGTAAACACAAAGGCGAATCGTGTATAAGCGAATTCGGTTCGTGTTATATAAGATAACGTTCCCCTATTTATAAATCGTGTATGATCGAATTCGTGTAATGCAAACATGTGTTATACGAGGACCGACTGTATTTAGGAATTAGTTACAATCCCACACTGTGGAGACTTTTTATTGACTCATCAAAGAAGAGTATCAAAGGTGTGTTGCTCCACAATGGAAATAAATATTGGTAAATTCTAGTAGCTCACTCTGTACATCTGAAAGAAACATGAAAACTTGAAATTGTTGACAAATATTAGGGATGAAGAACATGGTTGTTTGGTTGATCTGTCTCTGCAGATTTTAATGTGATGGGTATGTTACTTGGACAGCAATCTGGCTACACAAAAAATGCCTTGCCTTTTCTGTGAGTGGGACAGTTGAGTAAGGAGTATTAAGGAATATTAATACTGGAATATTAAGGTCTGGTCAAAGAGGGGCAATTTGTTGCTTGGATTAAAGAATATAGTTCATAAACCACTGGTAGAGCCCAAAACTGCCCTCCTTCTGCCCTTGCACATCAAACCGGGTTTGATGAAACAGTTTATGAAAGCTTTATCTCATAAAGGTCCCTACTTCAACTAACTTTGTACTAAATTCTAATTGATCACCCAAAAGGAGCTAAAAAAAGATTTTTATTGGACCTCAAATTCACAAACTGATGAGGGACTGAGATTTTGAGGGACCTATGAACAAATGATCAAAAACAGGCATGCATTAGCTTCAGGTCATTGTTGAGAACTTCCTAGGGAACAACAAGGATCTAGACTACAAGAATATAGTTGAAAATAGGTTGGCAAACTTCAAGAGGCTGGGCTGCAATATGAGTATCAAAGTACATTTTTTACACTCCCATATCGACTACTTCCCAGAAAATGTAGGAAGTGTTAGTGAAGAACATGGTGTGAGGTTTCACCAGGACATTAAAGATAATAGAGATGAGGTACCAGGGGAAGTGGAATGTCAACAGATGGCTGCCTATTGCTGGATGCTTAAGAGGTACTGTTAATTAGAAGGATCTGCAAGGAAATCAAAGAAACTATAATTTGACCTGTCACAGATCAGTTTTTAAAATGAGAGGTGAGCGTTTAGTGAACATTTTACCACAGTCTTCTTTTTTTAGTGTTTTCAACATGTATTTAAGTATAAAAGTCTGGTAAAAGTAGTATTTTGTTATAATTTCAGTGCATGAATTCTGCTAAAATGAATATAAAATTGTGAAATATCAAATTTTCTTTCGTGATTTTTGAAGAAACATGGCACAATGAAAACAAACAGAAGTCATTTTTGATATTAGCATTAGACAATGATTCAGAAATGCCCTTTCTGAGAAACATTTACGATTTTTTTTCAAAATGCAGAGTAGTATAATCTACTTTCCTGAAATTAATACCGGTTCCTTTGCCTCTGACAACTGCTACTTTCCTCCTTGTCATCCTACTTATAACTCTGTGATCACTCCCGATAATGGTTGCTGTATTTAGCCCTGTCATACCATCTGGTTCATGAGTGATGATCAGATTTAGAATATTCTTGCTCTTAGTAATTTCTCTAACATGCAGATGTGAAGAATAGTAATCATGTAGTTGATTTCAAAATTTTTTCTCCATGATGAGTTTCTCTCCCACTTGCTACAGATCAGTTTAAGGGCAAATTGAAATTGCCTATAACAAGACAAGACATTTACACTTGCTTTCTCATTCCATTTGTATCATAATCTTCACAGTCTTCTGGTTTATAAAGTACTTTTCTTTGATTATACCTCTGCTTCCAACTACTTCACACCACACAGATTCTATACTGGCATGCATAACTTCTGAATCTGGGAGAACTTTTGTTGCATTTAGGTTTCTTTTGATTAAGAAGCATCACTCCTTTACCCCTTCTGTCTTCCATGTACTTCCTAAATACATTGTATGTACCATAGTAAAACTTATCATCCCCTAATACTGGGTGACCCCACATTTCTATAGATTTAAGCCTTAATATGCCATATAGATTTTAGTCCTATAATGTTGGCTTTAGTTATCTTAACTAGGAGTTCGAATTCACTCATTTTATGGATGACACTCCTGGTATTACTGTGTACACAGCTAAGTCTATGTATTCTCATATAGTTTACTACTACCCTTTAAGTTTGTTTAAACTAAAAGGGTGGTACACACCCTTTAAGTTTGTTTCTCTAACATAAGCTTCCTGCGTGCTTGAGTATGCCATGAAGTGTAAATCAGTACACTCACTGATATTAACCCCAGGGGGCTCACATCTGGTGAGTATGGGCTTGGCACACCCAGGGTCCTGAGCTGGATATCATCATTCTTCTCTTTCTTGTTGCTTCCCTCCTCTCTCTCTCTTTGTCTGTCTGGGTAACTCAAATTTTTTTGGCTGGTGCAGCATAAGCCTCAGGCTTCCTTGCACCATATGGCTAATAATAATAATAATAATAATTTGCAAAATTTCTTACATAATCTTTGTTCAAATGTATTCAATCTACAAAATAGGTTCCTTCTACCTGCTATTAGCTCACCCTAATAAATTCCTTCTATTTATTAGGGTGAGCTACACTGACAGCAATTTCTCCCCAAAAGCCTTGCAGATTTTCCTCTAGTCTTCAATTGATCCACAAAAATTTTAGTATGTAGTCTCCGTTCCATACCTTGGGCAGAATTACAGACACATATTCTGACTTAACTTTCAGCATTTTTTCTGTATGATTCTCTATTTATCCAACAAATTGCCAGTTTGTATATTCCTAATATCATTAGTTCTCCACATGAATAATAGCAATGCTCTTTTTAACCTGACTCATTCTTAAAACCTAACAATTTGTTGGTGACTGACATCATTAATTGTTGCTCCCAACAGACGTTTAGCCCACTATTTACAGAAAATGCCACTAGCTTCTATGACAATGGAACTTCACAATAAAAGATTCCTCTTGGATCAGAGCAGAAGGCATTTGAATATTCTGTGGCCAAATCAAATGTGGAGAGGGGATAATCACACAGGCCAAAAGGAATGTTTGTTTGAAGTAGCGAGGAGGACATCATTTAAATAATTTTATTTAATAATTTAATTTTTATAATTTATTAAAAAATATAGAACTACAATTATGTACTTTTATATGTATATTTTATATATATGGGCCCTCAGGAGTACATATGTATACATACATTTTTCAGGGTTGTTTCAAATAATGTTGTGGGATATGTTAAAAATCTTCCAGTAGGTTCTGCCATCTATTGTCTGCATTTCTAAGTAATTGTTAGTAATTGTAGTTCATAATTGCGATAGCATCAAGATAGTTTTTAAATCAATTTTAAAAACAGGCTTGATTTTCTTAGGAAATTGTGTAGCTTATAAAAGTGTTTTTTTTTTTTTTTTTTTTTTTGCATTTTTATGTTTTAATTTTGATTTTTGAAATAATTTCATTCTAATATTGGACAAACAAGCTAAAATGAGAACAATTTAATATAAAAATTTCATTCTTCAGCACACAGCAAGTACTTTTAAGCTCACTTGTGAAAAGGATAATGTAAATATTTTGGTTATCAGAAGTAAACCTAATTTAAAATTTGAAATTATATAATATAATTTGCTTTTATACAAAATGTATTAAAATGTTATTCATTTCTAGAAAGTCACATTTTGGAAGATGTCAATAAATGTGTCCAAGCTTTGCAGGAAGGTGAATATGAAACTTTAGACCGCACTTCAGGGGCTATTAGAGGTCGATCTGCACGAGTATGTAGCGTTGTTTCTTCAGAGATGGATAATTATGAACCTGGCATTTATACTGAACGTGTCTTAGAAGCTGTTGGTATCCTTCGTGACCAAGGTAAAATTTACAGTAATGTATTATCCTATTTTTATATTATGAAGGGTGTTTGTTTTAAAAGTAAACTCAAAAATGATGTAAAGAACATATGATTTATTATCAGAATAATTAATGAATATTACAAGTGTTCAGTATTTACAGGGCCACCGTGATCCTATGTGCCGCCAGTAAGCAAAATCAAGTTTTCTGCACCAAAATATTTGGATTAAAAAATAAAATAAGGCGTAAATAAAATAGCATTCATTTATTGAAAAAGAAAAGAATTACAAAATATCTCACATATAATATAATGAAACAACAAGCAAAAATAACAAAATCATTCTGAAATCCTGGAAATAAACTTTAAATTCTAAATCTCTGTAATTGTATTCTATCACAATAATAAAATACAGGTGACCCCCGCTTAACGCTGATAATTCGTTCCGGAAAAACAGAGCGCTAAGTGAATCCGCGCTAACCGAGCACCGCATTCCCATAAGGTAATATATGTATTTGTGAGTTGCGGTCGGTGCCATAGAATATTTCCTAATCGATAATAAACAGTAGTGAAAAGATGCACAAATGTCGGTCAAAATATTTAATATTCAAATATTTGTACATATAAAATATTCTGCATTACATATAATTATGTGGTAACTACTTACGTATCAAAATTCAACTTAAAATTCCAATTAAAATCATGAATTTAATTGATTTTAATTGATTTAATTTAATTGATGAATTTAATCATGAAAAATGTGTCGATTTTGGGTTGAACTTTGGCCTCTTCCAAATAAACTAAAAGGGGTATTAATTTTAAATCCCCCCGCAGCGTTACCACCCGACAATAAAGTCAACTGATCCTTCCCCGCTTTGAAACCTGGCATGTTTTTTTCTTCTTTCAATATGAAACTTCTTTTAGGCATTCATTTCCACAAAAGTCCTGCTTCATCTATGTTAAAAACTTGTTGAGAAGTATAATACATAATACCCCTCTTCAATAATTTTAACAAGTTCTTTTTTGAAAGTTTCGGCTCCTTGATCTGTACTTGCGGCTTCTCCCTGGATTTTAAATCTATTCAACCAGCTCTTACTAGTTTTAAATGGTTCCACATTTTTTTTTTTTTTTTTAGGTGAGTTTTCTTCAGATCATTATATTGGCTAATCTCTCTCTCTCTCTTATAATATTTAACTTAACTTAATTCTGCATTGGATATTATCTTCAATAAAATTAGTTAAAGTCTTTCCATTTCAATCCTAATAGCCAGCCTAACCCTAGTTGCTTGCAATGGAACAGCTATCTTTCCTGCTGCTAAAATTAATTCTTTATTTTTTTTTATAATTGTTCTTACAGTTAAACTTGCAAGTCCTAAATTATGGCATGTCCGTTTGTCTTTGACCGGAATCGATTCGCTTCAAAATGTCTAATTTAATTTTCAAATTCAGTCTTTTTCTTACATTTATAGTCTTCGTACTGCGCCCAGACGATGTTGCTTTTTCATTCTTATCGGCCATTATTAACTCTTCAAAAATGTAACTGCATTGGTTGCATTAATTACGATACAATCTTCAAGTAAACTGTCCATTACGCACGATGTCTAATACTGTACTGAGTGACGATTAGACTTCGGATAAATGCATATAACGCAAATATTACGAGCAATATACTTGATCGTTTTTTTAAAATGTTGATCTTGGAACTACGTAACAAGTCACTGTACTGCAATTAAATTAGCGTGCGAGAAAATTTCACTGAGCGTGGGAAAATTTCTCAAGTCGGCATGGGAAACGTTTTAATGCTGTTTTGCTATTCATTTTCAAGCTATCAACTACATCAAATGAAACGATTTCATTAAATATGCCAAAAATGCAATCTGTAAAAGAGCGTTATAGTGATCTGTGACAGCGTTATAGTCAGATACGGGTTATAATATATGAACAGCGTTATTGCGAATCAGCGTAAAGCAGACCGCGTTATAACGGGGGCCCTGCTGTAAAAGAAAAATTATAATGTTAAAAAAATTATACAAATTTATGTTTCCTTGCTTTAAGATATACAAATTTATTTCATTTATGTTTATTTTTTCCAAAAGGTCATTTCCTATTGAAATTATTGCGAAATTAGAAAGTCGTTGAGACATTGTCGATCATAAATAATTAAAATTAATTAAAAGATTAATTTTGAAAAACTCTGTTCACCTGAGGCAGTTGAAACTGGTAAAGTTAGAAAAATTCTTAGTGCAACTGCCACATTTGGAAAAGTACCTGTAAAATTGTTTTTAAAAATATATTGTAACAATTCAAATGGAGTAATATTATCTTTAAGGGCAGCCAAGAAAAATTTCTTCATACAGCTTAAGGGTAGTGAAGAAGAATTAAAGATGCATTAACCAAACACAGTGAACAAAACATTATTTGTTTCTTTCGCTGTGTTTGGTTTTTTGTCTAACCTGCTGTTTGCTCACTCTCATAACCCAGAATCTGGAAATTACCGACATCAGAGGCCCAATTACAATCAGAACTTGTAAAGCTAATAATTATAGAAGAATTTTATCAAATAGGAAATTTGTTTACGGCATTGGAAAAAGGTTAGGTTAGTAATTGTAACATTTGCATGCACAGACCTACAGGCCTGTGCATGGCAATATCTGTCATAGCCCAAATTTACACAGACCGGGCCAGACGGCCATTCAGGCAGCCTGCGCTTACATACACATGCTCCGGTTTGACTGTACAAACTTGGCCTGTGCAGGCAAGCCGGAGCATTTGTAGGTATCCTAATGCATATGACATTGGTAGTATTACTGCCAAATTTGAATCCACTAAAACCACAAATAACAGAGGTTATATCACCAAACCAGCCTTCATGCTAATTATTCAGCCACAGAACTCAGTCAACATTTGCATTCACATAATAACACTCAAACAGATTGTTCAATAATATTAGCAAAACTGAATTCCAGTTATAAACTATTATTAATACATGAAGCTTTAGCCATTGAATGATTTTCCGACTGAACCTCACAGGATAACATCCTTAAAACGTAAAATTTTGGGCGCATGTGTACTAACCATGCACAACGGGGGCTAGAGTTAACCTTTATAATACTCAGAATTTCTTTCCCGATTATATGAACCAACTGATGACGGTACTACAAAACTCCAACATTTAGGACTCTTGGTTCTTCTCATTCTTAGTTTCATAGTCGTTAATTTTTATGTATGACAATCCAGTTGGAAAATTGTGCACTTTTCCCCCTTGGGGAATCTTTTTATATTTTTTAATTTCTTCATTATATTTTAACCATACGGATTAGGAGGTAAGTTTCGTGATATTTATAAGCAATGCTAAAAAATTGAAATCGTATAAAGAATCGAAGCTATAAGCATATGATAACAAATAAGTTGCACATGGTAACACAAAAAATACTTACCCTGAGAAAAAATTAAAATACAGTATAGTACTGTCAGTCCTCGTATAACACGTGTTTACATTACATGAATTCAATCATACATGATTTATAAATAGGAGAACTATGTCAAACCGAATTCGCTTATGCACGATTTGCCTTTATGTTTACAAGAAATGGCAGTCGAACTCTGGAATCACCCGAACTGAATGAAGAGAAGTTTCTGAAAATGTATTTACGTTTTCATATGATTAAAGATTTCAGTGAAGGGGAAACACATTTCACCATAATAACATAAAAACCCAAAATTCCAGCTGTCGGTATTATCGCAAATGCAATTAGATCGCGTTTACTACCCATTTATAACAGATTCGACTAGCAGGAACGCAACTAGAAATGGTTTTTATTGTTTTAATAAAACACATTTCTGGAGGTGACCTCCAGAAATGTGTTTTAGTAAAATGTGAGCTAGCGAGAGGTAGTAGTAGTAGTAGTAATCGTGGCATGTGATGCAAGAAAGCAAGCTTATATATCTTCAGCCAAAAAAAAAAAACCCTTATTTCACCCATCCCCTCGCTCCAAACGTTTGTCAAGTTCTGTCTTGAATCTATTTAAGCTATCAACTACAATGACAGATGGAAGTTTGTTCCAGCAATTAACCACCTGCTGGCTAAAGGCAAACTTCTGCATATCTATTCTACAACCGACTTTCCTCAGTTTGAATTTATGCCCTCTCAGATGATTATTCTCAGAAAGAGGAAGAATCCCATCAGCATTGAGCATGCTAAAACCATTCAAGGCTTTATGCACCTCAATCAGATCACCTCGCAGGTGCCTAGTCTCCAGACACTGTAATTTGCAAAACTTAAGCCTTTCTTCATAACAGCAACCCTTTGCAGTTCTATTCACTAATCTTGTTGTGAATGGTTCTATTCACTAATCTTGTTGTGAATGGTTCTATTCACTAATCTTGTTGCCTTTCTTTGTACTCGTTCCAACAGCTCTACATCCTTCTTAAAATGAGCCCTTCAGACCTGTAAACAGTACTCTTCAGACCTGTAAACAGTAGTACTCAATGGCCTGACCATTGCCTTATACAAGAGGATAATCACCTCCTTATCCCTGCTAGAAAAATTCCTGTATATCATTGACAAGGCGCCATGAGCTACTCTTGCAGACCGTCTGCAATGCAAAGAAAACTTCTTATCGGCCTGCACACCCCCAGGTCCTTTTCATTCTCTACCACTGACAGTGTGGTACCACAGAGTTGATACGTTGCTCTGGGATTACTGCTTCCCATAGGAAGTACTTTACATTTGTAAATGTTAAACTTCATTTGCCACCTCTCAGCCCATCTGCTCAACTTTTCTAGATCCTGTTGCAGCAGTGTACTGTCATTAGTGTCATTAACAACCCTGCCAACCTTTGTATCGTCTGCAAACTTGGACATTAAGCCTGATATACCATCATCGATATCATTTATAAATACAGAAAACAACAATGGACCCAACACTGACCCATGAGGAACTCCACTAATAACATTAGTCCACGAAGAGCAGTGTCCATTGATTACCACTCTCTGTCTTCTCCCACTCAACCATCCCTTTATCCATAGCAGCAATTTGCCTCCAATGTCAAACTTCTCCAATTTGTGCAGCAGTCTTCCCTGTGCAACAGTATCAAAGGCCTTTCTAAGATCCAAATATATGATATCAAAGTTATTCTTTGCATCCAGTTCCTTTGTGACTACATCATAGTATCCAATCAAATTAGTCAGACAAGACTTCCCCTTAACAAACCCATGCTATATCCGAGCTATAATTGGTCTTGTCTAGCTGATCCTGCAATGCTTCTTTAACCAGTGCCTCCATTAATTTCCCTGGAACAGAAATTAAACTAACAGGTCTGTAATTACCTGTGTCTCCCTTTGATCCTTCTTTCTGGTCACATTTGCACATCTCAAGTCCATGGGTACCTCCCCTGAGTTCAGGGAAGCTCTCATAATTATGACAAAGGGTTTGCTTACTTCCTTTGCCACCGCCTTTAATATAACTGGATAGAGTCCATCCACCCAAGGTGCCTTTCTTATGTTTATATTCAACAATTTCTCCTCCACATTACTCTCAGTTATTACAAGATTATCTAGATTACTGCCAGAGTTGAATACACATCTGGCATTCCCCTCCCTGAATAACACCTCATGTGTGAATGTAGATGCAAAATATTGATTTAGTTTATTAGCTACCTGAGCAGGATCATCAGCAGTTGAACCATCAATATTAACTGGTTCAATCTGATTCATCCCCTTCCTTCTAGAGTTTACATAAGTAAAGAACTCTCTGTTGTTTTTCTTTGCATCCTTTGCCAAAGATTTCTCGTAATCTGCCTAACCTCCTTTGTAACTTGGTTAAAGACCAGCTTATATCTATCATAGGCTTCTGTGTCTCATGTTAATTTATATGTATCCCATGCATTTTTCTTCTCTGTCACATGTCTAATTAGTTCATCTAACATCCGTTTAGGCCTAAATCTTAAACAGTATTTCTTTGTTGGTATGAAAAGCCTAGTAGCTTCCAAGATTAATTCTTTGAATGCTTCTCATTTTGAATTTGCTGTTGGTAACATCATCAGTTGGTCCCTCCATATAGAATTCATATGAGTTTATGTAGCATCAGCCAAAAAAAAAAAAAAAATGCACACAACCATTCCCTCTAAATGTTTGCCCAGTTCCTCCTTAAATTTATTTAACTTATCAACTTCCTGTTTGATTTTACTGCAAGGGACTACTCAGAATAAAACACCTATTGTTACTGTCTTCACACCAGTTGACATTATTTCCAGATGACATATTTACAAGTACTTTCCATCCATTTGAAACAGAAAACATTTTCTTCTACTGTAAAGGATTACTTTCTCTGCAATAAAGGATTACTGCTGTTTGATTTTACGAATGTTCATGTGAAGTTCCTTCAATGTCAGTTTTACGAAGTTCATTAGTATTAGCATTAGTAGAGGCATACGATGCAACAAAGCAAGCTTATGCAGTATCAGCCAAAAAAAAAAAAAAAAAAAAAAAACCTTCCATTTTACCCGTCCATTGGTTCCAAATGCCTGTCCAGCTGATCCTTAAATTTATTTAGGCTAGCAACTTCCACAACAAAAGATGGAAGTCTGTTCCACCAATCAACTGCCTGCTAAATGAAAATTTCCACACATCTGTTCTACAACTGTCTTTCCTCAGTTTGAATCTGTGTCATCTCAGGTTCTTAATGTGAGCAAGAGGAAGAATCCCATCAGCATTCAGCTTGCTCAAGCTCCAACTTATATAGATCCAGTTGGAGTAGCATACTGTCTTTACTGTTGTTAACACCCTGCCAACCTTTGTATCATCTGCAAACTTGGACCTTAAACCTTATATATCGTCATCAATATCATTGATAAATATACAAAACAACAATGGGCCCAACACCGAACCCTGGGCTACTCCACTAACAACATTTGTCCACAAAGAGCAGTGTCCATTGATTACCACTCTCTGTTGTCTCCCACTCAACCATCCCTTTATCAATTATAGCAACTTACCCTTAATGTCATACATCTCCAGTTTGTACAGCAGTCTTCCATGTGCAACAGTATCAAAATCCTTATACACCACAATCATATCACCTTGCAGGTGCCTACTGCCCAGGCGCTTCAATTTGTGGAACTTAAGCCTTTCTTGGTAAGACCACCCCTTTGTTCCCCTCATCAATCTTGTTTCCCTTCTTTTTACTCGTTCTAGCAACTCTACATCCTTCCTAAAATGAGACCTGGACACAGTACTCCAGGTGTAGCCTGACCATTGCCTTGTATAACGGGATAATCACCTGCCTGTCCCTGGTAGCAAAATTCCTATATATCATTGACAAAACCCCATGACCTGCCCTCTCAGCCTGTCTGCATTGCTCAGAAAACTTCATATCTGACTGCACAATTACCCCAAGTCTTTTTCACTTTCCACTACCCTGAGTGTAGTACCACAGAGTTGGTACGTTTCTCTTTGGTTATCGCTACTCATATGCAGTACTTTGCATTTGTCAATGTTAAACTTCTGTTGCCACTTCTCAGCCCATTTTTCCAACTTATAGATCCAGTTGGAGTAGCATACTGTCTTTACTGTTGTAAACACCCTGCCAACCTTTGTATCATCTGCAAACTTGGACATTAAACTTGATATATCTTCATCAATATCATTGATAAATATACAAAACAACAATGGGCCCAACACCGAACCCTGGGCTACTCTCCTAACAACATTTGTCCATGAAGAGCAGTGTCCATTGATTACCACTTTCTGTCATCTCCCACTCAACCATTCCTTTATCCATTGTAGCAACTTACCCTAAATGTCATACATCTCCAGTTTGTACAGCAGTCTTCCATGTGCAACAGTATCAAAAACTTTCCTGAAATCCAAGTATATGATATCAAAATTATTTTTGGCATTCAGTTCCTTTGTGACCACATCATAGTATCCAATCAAATTGGTCAGACAAGACCTCCCTTTAACAAACCCATGCTGTGTCTTAACTATTACTGCAGTCTTGTCTAGATGATCCTGCAATACTTCTTTAACCAGTGATTCTATTATTTTCTCCGGAACACAAATTAAACTAACAGGTCTGTAGTTACTTGTGTCACCTTTTGAACCCCCTTTGTGAATTGGCGATACATTTGCACACCTCCAGTTCATGGGGACTTCCCCTAAGTCCAAGGAAGCTCTCATAATCATGACTATGGGTTTGCTTACTTCCTTTGCTGCCTCCTTTAATAGGCAGCAAAGGATAAATCCCGTCCACCCCAGGTGCCTTCCTTATGTTTACTTTAACAATTTCTCCTCCACTTTGCTCTCAGTTATTACAAAATCACTTAGCTCCCTGTTAGTGTTTGATAAACGTCTGACACTCCCCTTATTGAATGACTCCTCGTGTGTGAATGTAGATGCAGAATACTCATTCAGTTTATCAGCTACCTGAGCATGATCATCAATAGTCAACTCATCTATGTTAAGTGGTCCAATCTGATTCATCTCTTTTCCTCTAGAGTTTACATAAGTTTACAGGTGCCTCCGTAGCCAGGTGGGAAGGAGCAGCAGTGCGTAGCACACGCTTCTTGATTAGACCGGGATTCGAGCCCGTCACCACCACCAAATACAGAGAATGTGGAAAGGTCAGGGAATGACCACCGCATATCCCCGTGCAATATGGCCTTAGTTGCTAATGCTCCTAAAAACCAAATAACAAACAACATAAGTTTTCATAATGCTACTATCAATAGTAATATGTTCTCGAAATTCTTTAGATCAAATATACATTCAGAAAAGGAGTGTACATTCGTTCATTATTTTGCGTTTCAGACAAATTGGAATATTGCTCTTCAGCATGTGACTATATTTCCTGAATGCTATCCATCCAAAATTTATCCTTCTCTTGACTTCCAGCCATTTATCATTATTATAGCTAATGACTTGTCCAAGATAAGTATATGAATCCACCTTTTCAATTTATACTCCTTCAATTATTATATCCATTTCTGTGGCATGCTTGTTCATCATTACTTTTGTTTTAGCCAGAAATCATTACTAGCTCGGCATAACTAATTAATTAATTTTTTCCTCTAATTCTTTAGGATCGTTGCCTATGATCACAATGCCATCTGCAAATCGTAAATGGTTTAGATACTCTCCATTCACATCGACTCCTTTCTGCGACCAGTCTAATCTTCTCAAAGCTTTCTCAAGGGCAGCCATAAACAACTTCAGAGATAGTGTCTCCTTGTCAAACTCCTTTCTCGATTTTAAATTTGCTACTATCTTTGTCTAGTCCAGCGGTTCCCAACCTGTGCACCATGGCACCCCAGGATGCTGCAGCAAACTCACAGGGGTGCTGCGGGATATTTTAAATTTTCAATGAAAACACAGGGATACTGCATATGTTGGACACTGCACGAACTACTAGCTGTAGATAGTTCACAGTTTCTACCTCACTTATTAAGTTGTTTGAACCTAACTGCTTAATAAATGGAACTATTAGGTATTTCTTTTGGCCTAGAGGTGCCGGGAAAAAATTACTGAGACACTAGGGGGCTCCATGAAAAAATTACTGAGACATTAAGAGCACCGTGAACAGAGAAAGTTTGGCAATGTCTGGTCTAATGTAATAAAGGAGGTAGCATTCTGATATATTTTCTTCAATAACATAATGTATGGGTTATGTATGCCTTGTCTTTCCAGTGCCCAAAACATTGCCTTATGCTGTATGGAATCAAATGCCTTTTCATAATCCACAAATGCCAGGCATAACAGTGTTTTATATATTTATTTTCTTTCTCTATTAGTTGCGATATTACGTGAAAGTGATCCATAGTTGAGAATCCTGTCCTAAAGCCAGCTTGCTCTTTCGGTTGATTCTCATCAAGTATTCTTTCTAATCTGTTAGTAATAACCTTTGTGAACAACTTGTAGATGTGGGACAACAATCTAATTGGTCTATAATTTCCAATTTCTGATTTATCTCCTTTCTTATGCAGCAAAACAATATTTGCATTATTCCACCCCTTAGGCATCACGCCTTTCATAATGTATTTTGTGAAGAGTCTTGCCAGTTTCTGTATCATGTCTCTTCCTCCCAATTTTAACAATTTACAATAACTTTATCTTCACTCAGGGCTTTCTGATTCTTCATTTTCTTCAATGCATGTTCTACTTCATCAGGAAGGATATCTGGTATATCGTATGTGTTACTAATTTGTGTATCGGCGCCTCCATAGCCAGGTGGGAAGGAGCAGCAGTGCATAACACATGCTTCTTGATTAGACCGGGGTTCGAGCCCGTCACCACCAAATACAGAGGATGCGGAAAGGTCAGGGTATGACTACCGCATATCCCGGAGCAATATGGCCTTAGTTGCTAATGCTCCTAAAAACCAAATAAAAAACAAAACAAAATAAACAAACTAATTTGTGATCCATCTTCCCCACTACTGGCATCATTCCCTCACTCATTATATAATTCTTTTAAGTAGTCTTCTGCTATTTATAAGTACACCATCACTATTCTTCAGTTTCAGTATCATTTGTCTTTCTGGCTACTGATTTAAGTCCTTTGTTTTCCCTTAAAGCTTGTTCTACTTTTCTTGTGTAAAATCTTCTAATGTTCTCTCTGAGTCTCTTTCTAATGGCTTTGCATAATTCAATATACTGAATTTTGTCTTACTTCGGGAAAGCTATATTGTTCTCCCATTGTTGTTGTTTTTGGAACTGGAAGATTGGCAATAATTTGTTGTTCAGGAATCCAGCAGGCCAGTGAAATGAGTGAGCTGCTCCATGAGGATGCATGAAATTTACCAATCTATCATGTTCTTCAAATGAAATTTCGCAAATATTTACAATCCACCAATTATTATCTTAAGTACAGGCAATGTATTGACCAGATTGTAAATTAACAATTGGCACATATTGAATATTGGTTTCACTAGTCTGATCCACATCAGCTACAAATGATGATGGTGTGTCATTTGATACTCTGTAAACACGAATCTGTCTTGCATCAATAGGAATGAAGTGATGATTTTCTCTTGTTCCAGCAATAGTATGACCATCTGTGAATCTTATTTCTTGAAATGGCCTTACTTGCTCACTTTCCTCTTTAGAAACAAAACTGAATTTTATTCCAGTCACATGCTTGTCACAAAATTCAAACATGTTTCTTGGTGTCAGGATTTGGTTTTCAATTGGGCATTGGAGACTTGCATGTGCTGCCAATCGTTTTATTGTTTCATCAATTCCATCACATGGTGACTTGCCATGGCTAGTGCCAAAGAAATTCCATTCGGCACTGATATCAAAATCCATCTGATGATGACACAAGTTAATAAAATTCTTGAAATTCTTGTATTGAGCTGCAGAACCATCACTGAAGTAGTAAATGTGCCTGATTTCTGTCATGAAACTCTTCAAATATTCAATTAAGTTGGTTAGGAAAACATGCACTGCAATTGTGTCTTGTCGAAGGCAGTCACTCATTATGCAGAAATTTATATTCTGAAGTTCAACATCCTTGTAATAAATGACAAATGGATGCAATGTAGCCTGACTATTCTCCCAGTGGAACCCTTGAACAGCATCTTACACAACAAATGAATAATTTTCTGCAAAATCTATCAAGATGACCAATTCTCCTGTCATTAGGCTTTATTTTGTTGCCTTCAAATGGTATCTTTGATGTTTAGTAATGTAGTGATGACAGGAAAGGTTAAATATCTTTGTACTCACCTCCGCAATAAAATCTGTTGTTAATTGCTTTGTGTCCAGTGTATCTCTGTCAGTGTGTATCCATTGCTTGAATTCAATAATATCTTCTGGTTCATTGTTTTCAAAAATATTCTCTAGAAACTTTTTTTAATTCATCTATTCCTGGACATTTTTCACACAGTTGAAGAATACAATCTTTTGACTTCAAATCATAGACTGTTTTACCAACGAGCACCTTGTAATCACATTCAACAGGACCTGCTGCTAACATTAACTTGATATTTTGATGGATTGTGCATATACATACAGAATGTGTTCCAGGTGGACCAACTATTAACACAACTTGGGTCGAAGTTCACAAAATTTAGAAAATCAGATGTCAGATCCATTTCTATCTCGATAAGTTATAAATATTTCCTTCAAGTCGCTTTTGCATTTGCATTTCATCTGCATTTCTAATGGAAATGTAATTTTTATTTCCAGGGCATATCCGACTAAATTCATCATCTTCAAAAAATTCCATCACCTTTTGCTTTAATTGCCCAGAAAGCTTTTTTCCTTGCTTTTTTCCAGGTATGGCCACGATTCCTTCTTCTGCTTCTAGCTTTCTTGACCATTCTTTCTGAGACACTGAACTCTTCCATTGTTTTCTTTATGGACCAACTAACTGGAGCTAGTGTTAATATTTGAAGTATTTCTGAATGACTTGATACATCAACTTTTCTTTCAATTCTTTCAGCAGATCATTGTAATCTAAGCAATTTCCACACTGATGACTTGCACTTTGCTCCATGATGTCATTTGGATCCAAGCCACCAATTGATGCAATTACATCTTGTACTTGACTTGCCTTCCTTTTGGCATAGCCTTGTGAGTCTCTCTTAACCATTTGCTGAAATTTCAGAGGAGAAATACCAATAGCCATCAAACTTGTGTTCATGTATTTTGTCATCATGGTCTGATTGAGATAAAGTTGATTTTCCTGTTGCTGCTTTTCGGCTGTTAGACTCTTTTTAGCATGATGGGCACAGCTTCTGGCCTGTTTTATGTCTACCTTTGTTAGGTCTTTATTTCAGGTAGTCTGCCATTGACAAATCAATTGGTTGTAAACTTTTTTTCACCATATAATTTTTCTTCTGGAAAGGATTGCAACATCAACGCTGCAGAAATTCAAATTTTGTCAAAAGCAAAGCTTCATGATGTAGACAAATTGTGTCTTCTTCACCCAGTTTTAATCCACAACGTCAACCTATCAGCTGTTGTCCTTCAAATTAAAATTCTTTAAATAATTTTAACCCAGTATTGCATGTATAGGATAGCACATGACATTTAGAATTATCCGTATGACTGATGGTGCATGAGTCCAGCTTATCTCCAGCAAAATCTTCTGATTCCATGGCTTTCATTCTGACTAATAAGTTGACGTTTCTGCAAGCAATGAAAACTTAATTAACTTATTACAGTCAAACAATAAAAAATAGAGGAGCAAAATAAAAAACTGTTCATCATGACAATAAAACACATTAATAACAGCATGGTTCAAATATCAGCTATTTATACTTTTTTGTACGATTCTAGAATATTCCAGAGTTCTAAAATGTTCTAGAATGTTCATAAGGGTTTTTTTTTTTTTTTTTGGAATTCTAGAATATTCCAGAACTGTAGAATATTCTTTAATTCTAGAATAATCTATAATTCTATGGTATACTCTGTTTCTAGATTATTCTAAACATTCGGCAGGATTAAGGAAGTGTTCTGCAACAAAAAAGATCTCACAAAATAACAATATGGCACATAAAACTACTTGATGTTTAGGCTTAATTTTAAGGCCTTAAGTGCAAAGACACAAAACAGATAAACCATAATCCTTGTAGCCGAAACTCTTCTCTTTCTAGTGGTGGCAAAAACGAGAGAATTGAAGGTGTCCCACATTAAGATATTTGTTCCTTAAGATAGGCCAAATTTGACTTTCAAATTTTGAAGGAAAATATCTGAGTCAGAAAACAAATATAAGAGCTGATATTTAGTTTGGCTGAATTCATGCAGTTGGTAAGTGGAATGTCCAAAGAAGAAGATACCAAAGGTTTTTATTTCAAAGTTATGACTTTCAAAAATCTTGCTTAAATTTGCCACAACAAATTTTTGGTGCCAGTTTTAGACTGCATTGCAAAAAATGTGAAGGTTTTTGAACCTGGGCACCAAAAGTTTTGCATTCTCTGCCAAAAGTTAACTAGGTATACCAAGTTTCAGAGAGCTACCTCTCACTGTTGTGCAACAGTAACACTTAAAACTTTGAAAATTTTTTGTGGTAGCTTGTTATGTTTGTTATTTGGTTTTTAGGAGCATTAGCAACTAAGGCCATATTTCTCCGGGATATGCGGTGGTCATTCCCTGACCTTTCCGCATCCTCCGTATTTGGTGGTGACAGGCTTGAACCCCGGTCTAATCAAGAAGCGTGTGCTACGCACTGCTGCTCCTTCCCACCTGGCTACGGAGGCACCAATTTGTGGTAGCCGAGTGGGCAGGAGCGGGAGTGCAGTAGCACACGCTCTTTGAGTAGACCGGGGTTCAAGTCCCTGACTGCTGAATACGGTTGATCTGCCAACCCGCACTGGACCAGCGTGGCAGATTATGGTCCATTTTTCCCTCAGCATGAATTGTTGAGGAGGCTTCCATCCTGCAGTGGATTGACTAAAACCCAAACCCTTACAGTCCTTCAATATGGGCTCCACATGTGACCCTGCACATGTCAATGTGGTAATAAAATTCATGCCACACTTTCTCCAGTGTATTGTTGTTGATCTGAATGATAGCTGCAGTGATACATCCTTGCAAAGGGACAGTTAAGGGAGCACAAACACAATCTTTCACAAAACCCCACATATAAAAATCTAAGGAAGTGAAATGCAGTGATCTCGGTAGCCAATGAAGTAAAGGTTTGCTATTACAGCAAGCATAGCCAATTCATCGACGGGATAATTGTCATTCAGAAACTTTCGCAGCTCCCTATGGAAATGTGGCAGAGCCCATTCTGCTGCAAAATGAAGTTGTTTTCATCTTGTGTCAGCTGCAGCAAAAACCACTCAAACAGCATGTCAAGGTAGGAAATGCCATTCACGGTGTTCTGTCTTTGGCGAAAAAGAAGGGGCCCATAAATCTTTTTCATGGACATTGCACAGAAAAATTTTTACTTTTGGACTTCCTGTTCATGTTTGACAGTTTCATGTGGATTCTCATACCCCCAGGTATGAATGTTGTGTTGATTCACTTTTCCATTGGTGTGGAACATGGCTTCACCCATAAACACTAATCTGTCTCTGAAATTTTCGACAGTATCACACAGTTCTTGGATGCTACAACAAAATTCATACATAGAAACTTTGTCATGTATTTTTTAGGGTTTGTAACAAATGAATTTTGTAAGGATGCATGGAGAGTCACTTTTTGAGAATATGCCATACACTTTTCTGTGGAATTCCAAGCTCTTTACTGGCCTTGTTAGTTGATTTGTGGGAACTCCTGAGATAAGCCTGCTGCACATTCTGCAGTTGCATCATCTATGCTGGGACAACCTATGCTTTTTCCATTTTCCGACACTCCACAAACCGTCTACACCATTCAGTGATGGAGTCTTGAGTTGGTGGATTTCTGTGAAATTTAGTTTGGAATGATCACTCCACTGATTCACTTGATTTTGTTTCATGATAACAGAGGAAACACAAAATGAATTCTTCATAGGTGACACCATTTTGACTGCAGTGCTATCTGGCACAGACATCTGTGATGTCTGCATCAGAGATGGCATCACATTTTGTGGCATCTCTGTTGTGACAAACACAAATTTCATTTATACTTTAATTTGATAGCATTTTTGTCACAGAAATGTGTGTGGTATATTTAACATAAACTCTCAAAGTTGTCAACAACATTTTGACTAACTGTGTACATATATGTTCATCTTTGAAGAAGTGGAACACTCATGAAATCCATGATACATCAGATTTGAATAATTATTGATACCTTTCAGTTTATTGATACCTTTCACACTTAGTTAAAAGGGCCTCCTTTATTCACATGCTTTGAGCAATTAGTGTTCCTTTTTAAGCCCTTGAACACTTCAGTTAGGTCACCACAGATGTCTAGTTTCCAGAAATTACAAATTACAGAACTACCGTTCTTGGTAAGAATTCGTTGTCCCCATTTAATCTTGCTGTGCTTCCAACATCTCTATGTCAATCCTACAGTGGTTTTCACATTTGTATGCAGTATTCTCGATATGGTCTAACCATTTCTTTATTCAGTGGAATAATAACCTCTTTGTCTCTTCTCAAAAATTGCCTGTAGCCATTGACAGAACCTCCTCCCAAGCTGCTAGAAAAGCTTGGGAGGAATTAATTGTACAGTCTGACAATTTTGTTAGGTTTCACAATTACCTCTAGATCTTTTTCTTTATCAGCCACTTTGAGTTTACTATTACTACTCAATTGGTGGCCGACCGGGCTAGCCGAGTGGGTAAAGTACCTGCCCGGCAACCCAAAGGTCGCGGGTTCGATTCCCGCCTCGGGCTTGGATCAAAGTACTGCAAAAACCTTGGGAGGTGCAATATGGCCACAGAAGCCGATGCGCCAACAACTACCAAATCAATCAAATCAACTCAATTGGTATGTTAGTCTGAGATTACTGCAACCCAAAATCCATTTATTTGTGATAAACTCCAGTTGTTATTTTTCAGCCCAAATGCCTAGTTTATCTAGATTTAAAGTTGCTTAATTAATTTCATTAACCACCATGCCTGCTGTAACATCATCAATAAACTTAGATGTAAAACTTGATATACCCACATCGGTATCATTAATAAATATTAAGAATAGTCGGGGGGACACCTGGACATTAGTCCATGAAAACCAATGGCAATTTTTCTCCTATCCATTTAGAAACTTATACCCTAATGTCACATTGCTTCAATTCATATAATAGTCATTCATGTGGAACAACATTTAGAGGTTTACTGAAATCTAAGAATATTATTAGGTCAGAGTTATTCTTTCCATCCAGTTGCTTTGTAATAACTTCATAATAGCCTATCAGATTGGTTAGGCATGATCTTCTCTTAATAACTCCATGCTGTTATTGCTATATAGTTCCATTCATATCCAGGTTGTCTTATAGTACTTCTTTAACTATTAGCTCCATTATTTTTTTTCTGGCGCAGAAGTTGACCTTACTAGTCTGTAATTACTCACATCACCCTTTGAATCAACTTCATACATTTTTTCATCTTAAGCCTAAAGGTACTTCTCCTAGATACAAGGATTCTCTCATTATTATAGTAAAAAGTGTGATTGCCTCCTTTTCTGCTTCTTTTAGTATATCTGTCTCTTCTGTTGCATCCCAGGAACCCTCAAGCACACATCCCTGGCCTGCTTCTTTTAAAATAATTCGACAGATTCAACCAGCTTGTTCACTTTTATCAGACAGATAATCGTGATTATCTGTCTGATAAAATCGTGATAATCGTGACAGATTATTATGATAATCGTGATATCCAGTCATGTTAAATAGACTTCTGGTTTCTCTGTCTCGAAAAACTTCATATGTGAATGTAGGTGCAGAATATTTATCAGTTTGTCAGCAGCCTGTTCATGGCCATCAGTAGTTACGCAATTTATATCAGTTGCATAACTATAAATTGTCTTAGCATACTTAACCTCCTTAGTCACTTGATAATTTGTTCTTACTGTAAGTTCTGATAACTTATTAGATCAAAAACATATCATTCCATGCATTTTTTTAGCTCTGCAACTAAACTCATGAAAGGTATTGAACTATCTTTAACAATATCTCTTATTCAGTATAAAAATAATTAGTGGCTACTACTATGATCACTTCTCTAAACACTTCCTATGTACATTTGTTATCAATATTAGTTAGTCCAATTGAAAAGAACTCAAGAAATGTCTTAAGATGATTGTAATTATCTTTGTGGAAGCAAAATCCCTTCTTTTTTTTTTTTTTTTAACTAAAACTCCAGACACAGAAGGTATTTGAACCTCTAGTACATAGTGCCATGCACAGGTTTAAGGCTGAGAAGATGAAAGATACTTGTTAACATTAGACTTGAATTTTTCTAGATTAAGTTTTCTTAAAATTTACACAAAAGAAGGTTGTTTCAGAAAACAGAAATAGAAGGGATACATGTGCAAAAGGAAAAGTTAGTTCTGTGAGTGTGAAGGTGCACATTGAGAAGAAGGCCATGCTTTTCAAAATGACTGGGTACAAATATGAATATGGTCTGAAAATGACAACTAAGGTTTAATCATATTAAATGTAAAATCTTGCACCTGAATAACAGAAACTAAGGAATAATGTATAGACATGGGGGAAACAGAGGAGTTAAAAGTGATTCAGGATGAAAAAAAAAAAAATTGACTGCATTAATATTTTTGAAATGATGAAATATTCAGCTATTTGGATTTATTTCCTTTGAAATAGACCCCTTGATACTATATGCAATGATTCTAGTGTTTTATCCTTCTGGAGGCATTTATACTAGGCTTTTTTTGGAATTGCTAATAGTTCCTGTCACATTCTGAATAGTTTCCTCAGATGTTACAAATCTGTGACCTTTCAAGTGGGCTTTAAGCTTGAAGTGGGAGACACAGCAGCTAAATCCAAACATGAGTATGGTGAATGAACCACTGTGATGGAGTGTTTCACATGAAATTCTTGAATGAAAAGTGCCAAGTGTGCAGGTTTATTTCTGTGATGCAAGTGCCATTTCTCTGAAGTCCACTTTTCGGATATTTTCTCTAGAGCATTGCTCAGTTGCCATAGAACTGTTTTGTAACATCCCTCGCTTACTGTTTGACCATGTGGGACAAGTTCCAAAAAATATGATAAGCATGATCTCCACATTTGATCAAGAGGGAGAGTGGCTTTTTGGGCATTGGGGAAGCACTGCATCTTCCTTTGAGAAAACTGGGCCTTTGTTTTTGGGTCAGTGCCATACAGCTCAGTATCAGTAATGGTGAAAGAAACAAAGTGCAGGTCAGCAGCATGTTGATGAAGATCCTGACATATCAAAACTTGTTGCTCTCTGTGATCTTCAGCAAGGATGCAAAGTGTCACATTCCCAAATCTTGTGTTAAAATTGATTGACATGTCCCATAAGAAATGCCAGTTTCAGGCATTGAAACTGAAGTTGAAGAGTGGCCAGAGTGAGAATCATCTTCAGTGAAAAAGTGACCCTCTTTAGACTCTGCAAACCACTGAATAATTTCCATGCAGCCACATTCCATACCTAGTCATCATCATCAAACTCACCAAGCAAATGAAGTACTTAGGAGTTATCTTAGATAATAACCTATCCTTCATACCTCACCTGAAACACATAAGAATGAAAATAAGAAGATACTCAGCCCTAGTGGCTAGGATTACGAGGAAGGATTGGGGACTGAAAAAACGAACCCTAATGCTATATTATAAGTCAACCTTCATCCCAGCAATAATCTACGCAGCTGCAGTATGGTACACCAAAACATCACTGGTAACCAACAAGAAAATCCTGGATATGACACATAGGACCATCCTATTGACAACTACACGAGCTTGCCGCACGGTAAGCACACCTGCACTGCAGGTGCTTGCTGGAGCGATTTAGAAGCTGTGAAAGCAGGACTGCTCTACCTGCACTCAAAGGGAGTGGCCGCAAATCATCAGGACTTCACAATCAACCCAGCAAGCAGTCAAAAAACGGAAAGAGCACGGCTACAGACATACCTCCTTCAGGAGTGGCAACAAAGATGGACAGAGACGACAAAGGGCGAGATCACTCGTAAATTTTTTCCAGAACTGAACAAAATATACCCAAGGCAACCGGGCTTGCACCTGACCTCGTTACTCACAGGACATGGACCCTTCAACCGGAAACTGTTCAGCTTTTGCCTCGTCGATGACCCAAATTGCACGTGCGGGGAGGTCGAAAGCTGGGACCACCTGCTTTACGACTGCCCACAATACGAAGACCTCAGATGCACCCTCATCACGAAAATCCATTACCTCCCCAAAGGACTTGAACATCATTTCATTGACACGGAAGAGGAGTACCGCGCGCTCTCCCAGTATGCACAGGACCTCTTCACAAGGAGAAGGGTGTTAATTGCCATACACCGAGACTGATAGCACAGTAACATAAATCGCATAAGACAGAGACAACTCCTGGAAAAGAAAACTGTGGAAGAAAAGAAAATGAATGGAAAAGAAAGGAATAAAGAAAAGAAGAAGGGAAAAAGAAGAAGAAAAGAGAATCAACGGGAAAAAAAAAAAAAGACAGGATTGCCTCATGAGTGTCCCAATCTGAATCAAGTGGACAAGATAGAGACAACAAACAACAAACTGCAGCCTAGCTCCCAAAGCCTCACGGCAGCCTGAAGAGGGCACCCTAGCTCCCAAAGCCTCACGGCAGCCTGAAGAGGGCACCCCACCTTTAAACCCTACTCCCCCGGGGAGACGATTCTCTCGTCTCCCCCCCCTCATTTCTACTCTGGTGGGGCATGGGCATGCCTCACTGAAACTTGGGGCTGTCTTCCCTATTGGCTCCATACTTCTGTCTTTCTCCCCCCAGTCTTCAGCCTCCCCCCCTCTCTCTCTATCTTCACGCTAGCGAAGCCCCACACACCTAAATTTAAATACATCCAAAATATCTTCACCACCGTTCTGGCCCAACTCAAGCGACGTCAACCCCACGATTGACGTTGGTATGTGTATGCACGCATATATGCACCCAACTCAAGTGACGTCAACCCCACGATTGACGTTGGCACATGTATGATGTACATATGTGCATGTGTGTACGCATATATGCATGCAATCAAAATACAATAAAAAAAAAAATTTTTTTTTTTTTTTTTTTCGGTCCTAGCCACTGAAATCTCAGGAAATTAGGTGGCAGGACCTGCCAGAGTAACTTAAGCCTACTGGGTTCCTGGTCTGCCTCCACGGGGCAAAGGTGGGGCAACGTTGGGCCTCAGCAGGGGTCCAGCGGCTAAACGACCAGATGAACAACGGTACACGGCACTACACATATACAATATCCATACACTTTTAAATCTCTGGCATTTCCAGTGAACTGGTACACCCACAATGAAAACTACGCGGAGATGGGGGAAACCCCTGGTGCCGTCTGACACTAAATACACCTTACACCTTACACCTAGTCATCATCTATCCTACTTAAAGGAACCCTCCAAGTATGACATCCACCACAAATCAAAATAGATGGAGTGAACATCAAACTTGCCAACCAACTGAAGTGGTTAGAAGTTATTATAGACAATAACCTATCCTTCCAACCCCATCTAAAATACATAAGGACAAAAATAAGACGATACTTAGGACTGGTGACCAGGGTCACAAGGAAAGGCTGGGGATTAAAAAAACGAACTCTAATGTTATATTACAGTTATTATTGTTGTTATTGTTATTTGGTTTATAGGAGCATTAGCAACTAAGGCCATATTGCTCCGGTGCGGTGGTCATTCCCTGACCTTTCCGCATGCTCCGTATTTGGTGGTGACGGGCTCGAACCCCGGTCCGGTCTAATCAAGAAGCGTGTGCTACGCACTGCTGCTCCTTCCCACCTGGCTACGGAGGAGGTGCTCGTTATATTACAGGTCTACCTTCATCCCAGCAATAACTTATGCAGCTGCAGTATGGTATAACAAAACAATACTTGTAGTCAACAAAAGAATCCTGGATATGATGCAAAGGATCATCCTACTAACAACCACACGATCATGCAGTACAGTGAGCACACCTGCGCTGCAGGTGCTTGCTGGTGCGCTACCCCTGGAACTAGAAGCTGTAAAAGCAGGCCTTCTCTTCCTGCATACCAAGGGGGGTAGCTACCACCCACCAGGAATTCACAATCGACCCAGTGAGTAGTTTAAAAACAGAAAAAGCCCAATTGCAAGCCTGCTTGCTTAGGGAATGGCAACAAAGATGGACAGAGACGACAAAAGGGGAGATCACTAGCAAATTTTTCCCAGCTCTCAACAAAATATATCCCAAGTCAAAAAAGCTTTTCAGTTTCAGCCTCACTGATGACCCCAATTGCACATGTGGGGAGGCTGAAAACTGGAACCACGTGATTTATGAGTGCCCACAATACAAAGACCTCAGCTGTATCCTCATAACGAAGATACAATTCCAAAAGGATTGGAATTCCATTTCATTGACACTGAGGAGGAATACAGAGGACTTTCCCAGTATGCCCAGAACCTCTTCGCTAGGAGAAAAGCGTTAATCGCCATACATCGTGACTGACTGAGCACCACCATAAACTATTACGTACAAAACAGTCACCTCAGTGAAAATTCCTGAAGCAAGAAAAATGGAAAACAAGGACGGGGCTTGCCCCATGAGTGACCCAACTTGATATGAGTGACACTGGAGTGAAGAACTAAAGTGCAAGCTAGCTGCCTAACGCCATATGGCCATCTGAAGAGGGGCACCCTAGCCCCCTTCATCTTTAAATCCACTATCCCTGGCAGGGGGAGGGATGGTCTCCCTGTATCCTCCCCTCCTCGCCATCTCTACCTTCTCCTCTGGTAGAGCATGAGCATGCCCCACTGAAACCTGGGGTCGCCTTCCCAATAGGCCCATACTTCTTACTTCTGCCTTTCTCCCTCCACTCTTCAGTCCCACCCCACTGTATCTGTACGTAAGCATATGCCCTACACGTCAAAATTTTAACACTTCCAAATTATTGCTCGCCCAAAATTTGGACTATATAAAACCTAGTGATATTCCCCCTATGCATCCTATCATTCTCAAATATATATATGTAGGCATATACATGGATTTTTTTTTTTTTTAAGGTCCTAGCCACTGAAATCTAAGGAAACTAAGTGGCAGGGCCTGCCAGAGTAAATATCTAAGACTACTGGTACCTGGTCTGCCTGGGGGCGAGGTGTGGGCAATGTTGGGGTCTAGTGGACTGGTTAAATTAACCAGTCCACTGGACCCAGTGGACTGGTTTGTGGTTTGGAGGCCTGCTGTTTCATAGTGATTTGTTATTCTTTTATTGAGCAATCTTTTAAACAGCTTTCTGGCCACTGGGAGCAGTGTGATCGGTCGATAGGCGTCAGGGTTTTCTAGATTCTTTGTAGGATTTTTTAGTATTAATTTTAGGTTTGCTCCATGTAGTTGGGAATAGGCCAGTTTCTAAGCATCTGTTGTATAATGTTGAAGAGTAATTGTGGTTGAAATTCCATTGTTTCCAATGCCCAGGCCTTGAGATCAAGGCCTGGACATTTCTTGTTTCTGATTCGACGTGCAGCCTCCCCGAGTTCATCCAGGGTAAAGGGGCATTCTATCTCTTGATTTTGTAGTGTAGTTGTTGTTGTTTTCACATATGTGTTGCTGTGCTGGTAAGATTGGCATTACTGGTTTTAGGAATAATGCTTCTAGGATGTTATTTATTGACTTCTCCCAAGTGGTGGTAAGATTTCCATGCTGGGTCCTGGTGGTAGCAGTCACCTTCTCCCTGGGAAGCTTATTGATAGTTACTTTGTAGACTACTCCCCAGGCGTCAGTGTTTCCAGTTGTGGAGACTAGGAGGTCCCAAGATTGTTTTTTGCTTTTCTTGATGTCTTTGGTATATTGGTTTCTGGCTTGTTTATATCTCTGTCTCAATGCCTCGACTTCATTTGCTGGCCATGTTCTTCGGGCTCTTTGAAAGTCTTCTTTCTTTCATTATTCGCTGCCGGAGCACTGCACTGCACTCACCATTTGAGGGTGTTTTTTCTTGATGGTTTGATTGCCTATGTCAATTATCAGTTCCGTGATTGCCTTCTGCAGGTCATGTGGGTTGTTTCATGGATCCAGGACAGTGGTTTCTTATGAATCGCTGCAGTTAAAAGCTCGTATTTTGGCCAGTCGGCCAAAATACGAGCTTTTAACTGCAATTGGGGACTGCATATCTTGGTGACTGCGTATCTGTGCAGTATTTGCTTTACTATTTTTTCCTTTGTCAGTGTTCTAGTTATTTTGCAGCTGATGACTTGGTGGTCTGAAGTGGTCCACACTTCCTCCACACTCCAGTCGGCCATGTGGTTTGCCAGGTTTCTAGTTGCCAGGGTGATTATATTGGCCTCCCAGAGGGTGTTGCAGTATGTTGGTAGTTGGTGTGGCTGGTTCAATACTGTGAACTGTGTGAACCCAACATAAAATCCTCAAGCTTTTGCCCGTTTGCAGCTCCCGTTCAGTCAGCAGTGTCGCTATGCCATAGCAGGAAGCGACAGTTAACGTCCGTTCCTATAATTATTTTTTTGTTTGGTAGGGTGTTCTGGAGGTGACGTAAGTAGCTAATTATGGTCTCCATTTCCTGTCCCGGCTTGCTGTAGAGGGCCGCAACATAAAGGGAGCCCAGTGTTGTGATAATATGGACATAAGCAGCCCAGGCCGTACAGAGTTGGATTATTTTGGTTGCGGTTATGTTTGCATTTCTGATTAGAACTGCTGCCCATAGGGTGTCCTCTTCCATGCGGATTATCTTATTTTGGAGTGGGTACCTCGTTACCTGCCCTGTGTGGACGTATGGCTCTTGCAGAATAATTACATCTATATTTTCCTCATCTGCTTTAACCCTGATTTGGTCTGCCACTGCTTTGGCTCGCTGTGCATTTATTTGTATTATTTTGATCATTGTTTTATTATGTTCATTAGTTCTTGTCCCCATAGTTGATTCTATTTTGGTAGATGCTCTTGGCTTTGAGATAGGTCGGGCAATTGGGGCAGGCATGATCCAGCTTCATGGACTTGCAGTTTGTGCAGGCAGCTTCTTTGTCTTTGTGTGGACAATCCTTAAATCCGTGTCCCTTCTCAGTGCAATGTCTGCACGTTGGGACCGATTGGAGCATACATGGGAGGAGTGGCCAACTTGCAGAATCGAAAGCATTTGGGAACTGCAACTCGTTCTCGAAAGCGATAGCTGCCCCATTCTATGTATACTCTTGTGCTATCTTTTAAGACTTGCCATGCCTCTGGGGTGAGTTCAATGTTCCAACTATTATTGATTCTGCCTCTTGCCTTTATGTGGAATTTTGGAGTTATTTACCTTATGTGGTTCCTTATTTGGTATCTCCTTTTGTATGTTTTTGTAGTATAATTCTTCCACAAGCTCTGTGGCCATAACTTCCGTGTTTACATCAAATATTAATATTAATGATCCTTTCCTTTTGGGTGGCTGGGCCATAAGACCAAGGGCATCTATTTTAGGGTTTTCTATTATGCTCTGTGCTTCTTGTCTGGTTTCTGTTTCTATCACCAGCCCTACGTCTCTCGTTTTTCGCATTCCTTTAATTCTCGTGTGCCTGAGGTCCTCCCTCATATTGTTGATTATCTTTGTTTTAAGCTCCTTGCTTGTGGGGATTTTACCTGCTTCCTTAAGTTTAAGGATCACTAGATTTGGTGTGGGTAATAGGGCTCTTTTCCTCTGGTGCCCCTCTGTTTTAGGTTTAGCTTCATTCGTTAATGGGGTGCTCAGCGCTTCCGAGTATGTCGGGGTGCGCTGTGGCAATTGGCCCCAAATTCTATATAGGCTAGCCTTGTGGTAGCTTTTTGGCTTTCTAGGTATGTGTAATGGAGAATTGTCCCCATTTTGTAACATATGGTCAGACGTAGATACCCTATTGGGGTTTTCTTTAAAAATATTCTCTAGGGCCGTTTTCAGTCTGAGGGATTGTTCATAGACTGAGCCCTCCAGCAGTGCATGGTGCAGGTGTGGCTCCTGCTGATTTTCATCGTTTGCATCTCTTTGTGATGCTGTTCCCTTGTTTCGGCCTGCAAGCGGGTCTCCGTTTCGAATTTAGGGACCACTTCCTTTCGGTTGTTCCCCTTACTTAAGGTGCCCAGGGAGCAGGCCTCCTCCATCTCGTCTGGTTGATCTATTCTAGTCATTTCGTCGCTTTGATTCTGCATCCAGGAGTCCTTAATTTTTTCGTGTCTCCCTTCCATTGTTACGTATTCCGAATAATCGGGAGAGTTCGGATAATTGGGAATACTTCAGTATATTCTGGTAGCTCTTTTAAAAAGATGGCAGTTGTTACCTACCACAAGTTTGTAGGTTTATCTGTTGCTGCACAAACAGTTTTCAAAGATATGGACTATCACCCACTTCACTTTGGGGGGGGGGAAACAGCCGAATGCAAAAATACCCCTAGAAGAGTGGAACTACTTCTCTAGGGGCTTTCTGGGAGTGGCGAGCACAATGGTGGCATTCAAAATACAGTAGTGTGGTCAAGAAGATAGTTCGTGCCTTACCATGGAAAGTTTATGGCAGAAGGGGATACACGATATCCCATAGCTTTCTTCATAAAATCACTCAGTTTGTTGAAAAGTTGGGACCCAGTCACTGTCCAAAGTTACAGTTGCTATAGCACCTCCCTAGTCAAGGTGTCAGATTGAGATGTGGCCGCCACTTTATATCGGCAATCTCTCTCTCTATATCCCTTCTGCCAGCCACATAGTAACCATGCGGTCTGGCAACAAAGGATAGATAACAGATATAAAACGCTTCAACCAGACGATATTCCCAAGTAAATGACAAAACTTTCTCACCAGCGTGATCCTCTATTCTTTATAATCCTGTGTACATACTTTTCTTGGGTTAAATAACACATAAAACCCATATTTAAAATCAAAACTCACGGAGCTGACTAAAACATGTCTGCACGGTAAGACTGCCATATTGGCGATCAAGAAGGGAGGTAAAGTGTGTTTAGGGTCAAACGGCACCAGTGGTTTCCCCCATCTCTGCATAGTTTACATTGTGGGTGAACCAGTTGACTGGAAAAGCCAGAGATTTAAAAGTGTATGAACTTTGTATATATGTAATGTCATGTACCATTGTCCTTCTGATCCTTTAGCTGCCAGACTTCTACCGAGGCCCGATGTTGCCCCACTTTCACCTGTGGAGGCAGACCAGGTAAACTAGTACATAGTTTGCTCTGGCAGGTCCTGCCATCTAATTTCCTGAGATTTCTATTATATGTAGGCCTGCCACCTAATTCCCTGAGATTTCTATTCTATTATTTCTATTATAGATGTGCGGAAATTTCCCTTTAGCCAGCAGGTGGTTAATTGCTGGAACAAACTTCCATCTGTCGTTGTGGAAGTTGATAGGTTAAATAAATTTAAGGAGGAACTGGATAGGCATTTGGAGGGAATGGTGGGATTTTTTTTTTTTTTTTTTTTGGCTGATGCTGCATAAGCTGCTAGTTGCTAGGACCTTAAAAAATATTTCAGTTGCTAGGACCTTAAAAAAAATTATGATCACGGGAAGCGCTAGGAGAAGTCCAAAATGTTTGGTGAAATTAATTTCAGTTGGTTACTTTACATTGTGTGGGGCGTGTTTACACTGTCAGATAAGAGTGGGGAGAAGGCTGAAGACTGGATAGTGCTCTTGGTTTTGAGATAGATAGAAGTATGGAGCCGAAAGGGAAGGCAACGGGTTCCCTCTCCCAGTGGGGGAGGAGACAGCAAAACTGTCTCCTCCCCCACTGGGAGAGGGAAAAATAGTAGGCCAGACAAGGGGGACTGGCCCAGATTGCCAATAGGGTGTGGATGCAAAGAGGCTGCAGCCTGGGTGCAAGGCAACAGAGTTATGCCATCCGGGAATCCAGTAGGTCCAGCGAGGGTGTTTCCATCCAAGGTTTTGGCCTAGGTTTGGTAGTGATTTATGCAAGTCCTGGTTAGGTATTCACTCATGGGACACAAGTCCTGTCTGTTGGTTGTTGTTGAATGGGTTTGTCCTCGTCGATAGTGACTCCATTCATAGATCGGCAAGTAGGAAATCAGGAGAATCAGCCAGGATTTGGGTGTAGGTCCGATTGCAGCCCATGCAGGATATCATTCGTTGAGGGTTCTCTCATGGGATCAATGTCCAGTCCATGGATCAATATTTAGAAGTGAGGTTTAGTCACAGCTGATTGGTGCAACTTTCTCTTGGTGCATCAGGTTGTGGTTGTAGTGAAATTAGAGGTGGTCTCCGATGTTCATTCTTGTGGCATATGTTCTTTTGGGTTTTGTTAGGCTTTATTGTGCTGCTTCTGTTTGCTGTTTGTAGGCTACCACTAAATCCATGGGGCTTCAGTTTCAGTATGTATGTAAGCTGTTTTGTTCTGGTTGTTCTGGGTTTGGTGACATAGGTAGAGTCTTTCGTCTTGCAAATAAGCACTGTGCAAAGTTAGTGAGGGCATTGTAGGTAGTGCTCTTGGTTTTGAGAGTTAAAGTGGACTCGTGTGATGAGGTGACCCTGAAGGTCTTCATACAACTCACACTTGTACAGCAGGTGGTCCCAGGTTTCAAGGGAGCCACACACACACATGCTGGGTTAGCTGTCAGTATGAGGAGGTTAAGCTTATAGCAGATGGCTCCATGTCCAGTGAGAAAGTAGGTTACATAGAGACCAGGGCAGATTCGTGATGGATATTTTGGGTATACTAATTGCAAGTCCTTCAGGTGACGCCCCTTTGGCAGAGTTCGTCCTGCACTGTTGCCAGATTGTTGTTAAGCAGGTTTGCAGCCCGTCCTCGGCTTTCCGATTGTTTGCCGGGTCTGTGGTATGGTCCAGGAAGGTTGTGGCTTTACCACGCTTGAGTTGTTGAAGTATGACAATGCGAGTCACCTCAAGATCAAGAGGGAGAGTGCCCGTAATAGTAGTGCATGGACGGAGACTGTCTTGCAGGCTCTGGTGAGGGTCAATAAGATGGGTCTGTTTATGATATGTCGACGGTTTACCACAGTTGAGGCTTTGTGGAACCAAGCACCGGAAGCATATACGATTTCCGGGATAATGGCTGCTTTGTAAAGGATTATTAGGGTGCGCCTTTTTTAGGTCCCAGTCATGACGTGTGACTCTTGCAAGCATGTGCGCCGTAGTTCTTTATCTTAGCCTGTATGTATTTTAGGTGTGGGGTGAAAGACAGGTTTCAATCCAGGATAACTCCCAGGTATTTTAATTCAGTGGTTAACTTGAATTGTTCTGTTGTGGATCCTTATTTGCGGTGGTCTAGTTTGGGTTAGGTAGCCCTAACCCAAAAAAAAATTGAGTCTTGGTGGCTGATATGGTGAGTCAGTGCCTCCATCCATTCCCGCAGTGCAGTTAATGCTGCGTTCGTGAGAATTTCCAGTTGGACTCTTGAATTTGCAGTTAAAGCCAGGGAGAAGTCGTCTGCATAGGCTAGTACTTGTACGCTTCCCAAGTCAAGGGACAGGAACTCATCCAGTACATAGTTCCACAGGAGGTGGCCTAATACCAAGCCCTGGGAGCATCCTCGTTGTACTTGTTCTACCTTACAGTAGGGGGCCTGTACCAGGATCCGTCTGTTTGTTAGGTAACTTCTTATGCAGCTGTATAGATTTGACAGCAATTGGGCTGCCCTGAGCCTTGCGAGGATGCTCAGCCACCAGAGGGCATTGAATGCCCTCGCAAAGTGTATAGAGATGAAGAGAAAGTATTTTTGTCTGCAGCTCTCTGCCGTGTTAAGGATACATTCCAGTGTGTCAAGGGTTGAGTTTCCAGGTTTAAAGCTAAATTGTTTTTTCTGCTGTTAAGCTAGCTGTGAGGTAGTGTGATTCAATCCTCTGTCTGAGCAGCTGCTCCAATACTTTGCTGAGCACAGACAGGAGGGCTATTGGCCAATATAAGTCCGGCTTGTGATGCAGTTTTGATTGGTTTTTGAGGATAAATTTAATGTTTGCCACCTTCCAGTCCGTAGTGAACCAGCATGAGTGGAGACAGTGGTTGTAAAGGTCCAGGAGCAGATTCGGGGTGTACTCAGCCACTTTCCTTACTAGTTCTGGCTTGAGCATATCTAGTCCTGGTGATTTTCTTTTTCTTATCTTGTTAATGGCAATTTGGAGTTCTATATGGATGAAGGGCTCCTCCGTCCTTGAGGATTTGTATGCATCATTGGCCTGGCATAGCAGTTGCTGTGCCAGGCAAATGTTCAGGAGTGTTGTCTCCTTCAGTGGATTTAAAAGTGGTGTCTAGTATGTTGAAGGAGACAACCCTCCTGAACATTGGCCAATGTTCAAGAGTGTTGTCTCCTTCAGTGGATTTAAAAGTGGTGTCTAGTATGTTGTTTACAGTGTTGTGCCAGTTGTTGGTCATGGCACCTTGGGGTATAACAGTGGAGGCTTATTTGTGATTATCCGATAGATGATACTCCACGTGTCAGAGTTGCCCACTGTAGAGACCAGGTGCTCCCAGGACAGCTTCTTCCGCTGCTTGATCATCGCAGTATAGATGTTCCTGGCCTCCCTGTACCGTTGCCTGAGTGGTTCCACCTCAGGAGTGGGCCGTGTCCGTCTGGCTCTTTGGAAGGTGCATCTCTTGTGGTTCGTTTCTCTTCTTAGCAGGTCGAGTTCTTGCGACCACCACAAAGGGGGCTCGCTCCAGGCCAAGGGTTCCTTTTCCTGATTGCTTGATTAGCTGTGTTAACAATGGCATTGGTGACAGCTTGTTGGTGTTGGTCCAGAGTTTGTTTGTGGAGCTGGTTGGATGGCAAGTTTTGTACATTTCTAATGATGGCCTCTTTGAATTTTCCCCAGTCTGCTTTGTTGACAGCAATCTATTCTGTTTGTAGCAATATGTCTGGGTACCGTGGAGTGACCTATGCATAGTAAAGGTGATAGTCCTGTGGTTGGAGGAGGTCCAATCCTCTTGCACCTTCCAGTCATTGAGGTGACCGGCTAGGGATCTAGTGGCCATGGTGGCATCCAGTGTGGCCTCCCAGAGAGTCGAACTGAATGTTGGTAGATTGTTAGTATGATTTATAAAAACAAAGCTGCTGTTGGCCAAGAACTCCTCCATGTGTTGCCCATTTCTGGAGCCTCTACGCTCCAGGGTCTCACTGTGCTAGAGGTGAGCAGCAGTTTATGTCGGCTGATACAAGTCTCTTGGCTCCTGTTAGTTCGGTTTGCACTTTATGTAGATATTGGATTTTCAACTTCACCTGCTCTACATACAAAAGAAGATAAAAAGCTACACCTCATTAGTCGCAAAAATAACAAGAAGGGACTGGGGGTTAAAAAGGAGAACCCTCACCCTATTCTACAAAGCAGTATTTAAACCAACCGTCACCTACGCTGCTGCCGTTTGGTACAGAAAAGCAACCACTACAGTCAACCAAAGGAAGCTGCTCACTACCACATGTGCATGCCGCACCGTCAGTACGCATGACCTCCAGGTCCTTGTGGGTGCCCTCCAGCTGGACCTGGAGATCGTCTGACAGGGCATGTTGGCAAACCTGTCCAATGGGAAGACAACTACTTTCCTAGACTATACCACAGACATAACTAACAGCCGGCCAACATAAAAAAGATGACTCACCACCTACCTACAAAATATTTGTCAACAGAGATGGGAGACCTCTGGAAAAGGGCAATAACCAAGAAATTTATACCGGATGTAGGCAAAATCTTTCCGAAATCTCCACCCCGGTTATCCCCAGGTCTGAGGACCACATACCTGTTAACCAGCCACAGTGCAATTAATGAGAAACTTGCCATATTGGGGCTCACTGATGACCCACACTGTTCATGTGGACAACTGGAGACATGGGATCATCTCATGCACCACTGTCCCCTCTACCAGGATCTCTGATCTATTCTGATTACAGAAATACAATTTATCCCCAGAGACCAAGAGCACTACTTCTGGAGTCAGAATAAAAATATATAGCTTTCTTAAAATTTGCCCAAAATCTCTTTGTAAGACACTGGACTATCCCACCGAGACAACAGTAACAACCAACGTAAAACCCAACCTAATGCAACTGCATCACGAATCGACCGCCCCTAGCCAACAACGAATGAGCAACGTCACTCTGCAAAAGTCATCAAAGAAGCGCAGAACCGAAGACATCGCATGAGACCACACTCACAAATGACTCTAAAAGAAACTAAAAAGAAGACACCTACATCAAGAACAAGAATTGGACTAGAAGACAACATCCCAAGCTGAGACCTGCATCTTAAGACATAAATGACAGTGCAGATGGTCCCCAGCTGTCCCACTCCTTTTGCCTGGTGAGATGCCTCACCGGGCGAAAGGAGGCCTCTCCCCCCACTCTATCTGTATGCCAGCAAACGCCCTACACATCCAAATTTAACTACACCCAAATTGCTTCACTCAGAAAACTTTCGGCTCCTCGAATTCTAGTGCTATCCCTGCCACGATCATTCCACGTTTGTGTAAGCTTTTTTTTTTTTTTTTTTAGGTCCTAACCACTGAAATCTCAGGAAATTAGGTGGCAGGACCTGCCAGAGTGATTATCTTAAACTACTCATGTACCTGGTCTGCATCCATTGGGCGAAGTGTGGGCAACGTCGGGCCTCAGTAGGGTGGTGGCTAAATGGCCAGAGGAACAACGGTACACAACACTACACGTAAACAATATCCATATACTTTTAAATCTCTGGCCTTTACAGTGTTCTGTATCACTAGACAATGTATACCACACGGAGAAGAGTTAAACCCCTAGTGCCATTTGACCCTAAACACACTTTACACCTAGTCATCAAATGACAAATATCGTTTCCCGGAAAGCTGTTTTTATCATATTGTGGGTACTATTCCATAAATTTTACTCAAAATGCTATGCACATTTGCTGTTCGAGTAAAATCACTTATTTTAAAATACAACACTGAAAACACCTGTATTCAACATGAACTAATTCAGGCTGATTGCACATAAAGAGTAGGAGATTCGTGTATTTCTATGGCTAGATGAGTCACTGAACAGATTGTGATAAGTTTCATTTCACTTCACTACAGCACCACAATTTCAGCATACAAATTCAGTCCCTGAACTTTTTGATCACATCTCATGTAGCCAATTATGAAATTTATCATGCAGTCTAAACACAAAGCACATAGTATCCTATCATTGATTTATAAGACCTTTGAAAATAGGGAGCATCATGTTATTATTCCTGTATAGAATACAGTGATGGGAATGCATTTGAGATGTTGTATTCAGGCAATGAAGTCACATCTAAAATATAGACAAGGAACTTCTAATGAGGGTTAAAAGAAGCATAGCCAAACTGCTGTGGAGCACTGATTGTTGCCGCGATCAGAAATAGCTTAGAAGGAAGTACATTGTACAGCTTGGCAACCAGACACCTTAAAATGGATTGATTGATGAAGGGATGGGAGAAATTAATGAGATATATTCTCTGTAATAAGCAAGACAGGAGCCAGTAACAGAAGGCTAGATTTCATGAGCTTTACCTTTGGGCAGTTTTTGTTCATCATTGGAACAGCTTACCTTCTAAAGTGGCTGAGCTGGAAATATTGGGAAGGTTTAAAGTAGAATTGGATGGCCATTTTTTGATACTGAGAATAATATGAATGATATTGGAATAGGTATTTTTTCCTCCCACAGATGCAGAGATTAGTGTGTTATTTGGCCATGGTCATTCTAATATTATTTTGCTTTACAAACATTGCCCCATGATTTGGTTGTATAGCTGAAGGATACTTCCATTATGATTTTATATTAGTTGTAAAATAAGCATTTGTATCTAAGGACATGTTTGCTCTCTGTAAACCATATACCAATTTATATAAACTGGCATGATGTGAAGTATTTAAACAAATATATTTGTTTTTCATGAACTTCTTCATTTAAAGTCCTCATGAAATATCTTTCTTACAATACTTAAGTTAATTTGCTTAATTTTTCTTATTACACTGTATTTTTTTAAAATGATAAATGAATTTAAAAAAAAAAAAAAAAATTAATTTCTTTTTATTATATAATTGCAGTGGTGTCCCAGAGAAGGTGAACTGAAGTAACGTAATTTTTTTATTTTGTTTAGTCATGCCAAATTTTGCCCAGAGAGTTGAAATTGTTGTTGAATCTCTTAGTTGTAAACCACCTAAAGAAGTTGATGAAAATGAATTCATCGATGCATCTCGTTTTGTTTATGATGGAGTAAGAGAAATAAGGCGTGCAGTGCTGATGAATAGGGTAAGAAAGAAAGAAAACATTGAATAATTGAGAAATTTAAATAATGAATATGAAATTGGTAATAGGTAAAAAGGATATAAAAAGGTGGTACCTGTGCTCTGATATTCTCTTGTAAGAGAATCAGTAATTTGAAATCTCTTTTCTGGCTTGAAATCTCTCTCTCTACCCCATTCTGTAAAATTCATCTGTTGCTTCTATGGACCTTCCAATTCCACAAATCACTACGAAATCTTTGACTTCCTTTCTTTGAAACTCTACTTTCAAATAGTCCAATTTTCCTAAACAGTGAGGTAATTTTTCTTGGCAATTTTTCTGTCTCTAGCTGGCTTCAGTTTTTAGTCAACACACCAAGCTGGTTGAGATGCTGAGGCTTTTGTAATTGCCAATGACCATGCACAGATTGTTCATTTACCTTCCAGAATATCAGATAATCCACACAGCCAATATGCTTGATTTTTTCTCACAAACAACCCTTCCAAGTACAGGCATCTCAGGTCACAACTTTGTGATGGAGTCATTTTCTCATGTTGTTTGGAATTACAAGAATGCAAAATGGGATGAGCTATGAGGCTTTTATTCTACTTTTTATTGGTTGGATTACTGTTTTTAAGTTTTCTCATGTCAGTATTTGCCCAGATCATGCCAGTGAAATTATTGTAAGAATATATAAGAATATTTTGTAATATATTGTAAGAATATATAAGAATATCTTGTCCTTTATTTAAACCTTGGTTTTCCGATAAATGTGCCAAGGTTGTTCAAGATAAGAATGTTGCATATTGCAATTGGCTTACATCGAAGTTTCCAGGTTCATTTTCTGCCTACAGCTTGCAACAAAATTCTAAAGCAGTTATTAATCAGTCCAAACTAGAGTTTGAACAGGCTAAGAGTAGAAAACTTGCTTCTTGCCCTAATGGTAGCCAAGCATTCTGGTCTCTTGCCAAAGCTATTGGCCGCAACTTTTGCCCATCTCTGCTCCCACCTCTGTCCAAACCAGATGGTTCTGTTGTCACTTCAGCCAAGGATAAAGCTGACCTGCTAGCATCCCATTTTTCTTCCAACTCATGTATTAATGATCTTGGTAAAACATCTCCCACCATTCCCAACACGCTCCATTCAATGCCCCCTGTGGTCTTCCATCAAAAGGATCTCAGAAGGATTTTGACGAGTCTTGATGCTAAGAAAGCTCCAGGTCCCGATGGTATTTCTCCACTTGTTCTCAAAACCTGTGCTCCCGAACTTGCTCCTATTCTTTGCCGCCTTTTTTCACTTTCTTATTCCAAAGGTGTTTTTCCTTCTGCTTGGAAATTTGCTCATATCCAGCCAGTTCCCAAAAAGGGTGACAAATCCCTCCCATCCAATTATCGTCCCATCGCAATTACTTCTACTCTTTCTAAAGTAATGGAGAAATCAATTAAACGCCAACTCTTAAACTACCTAGAAACCTTCCGTCTGATCAACGATCGCCAGTATGGATTCCGTCAGTGTCGATCCGCTGGTGATATTCTGGCTTATTTTACCCATTTATGGACTAATTCAATGGAAAGGTTCGGTGAAACACAAGTAGTTGCTCTTGACATCTCAAAGGCTTTCGATCGTGTTTGGCGTAAAGGTCTTCTAAAGAAGCTTCCATCTTATGGTTTGCCAACTGTTTTTAGTAATTGGTTATCCAGTTTTCTCTTTGATTGCTCACTGAGGGTGATGGTAGATGGCTCTCTGTCTTCTAACTTCTCCACTAATGCCGGTGTCCCCCACTCTTTTCCTCTTGTATACTAATGACCTTCTTCCATTGACTGGAAATCCTATCCATAGTTTTGCCGATGATAGCACATTGCATTCCACTTTCCATTTTGAGAAACCTTGTCCTGCTCAATCAGCTTCAACTTCTCGAAAATCTGCTACCAATTCCTTAAATGCCGATCTACAGGTAATTCTCCAGTGGGGCAAAGACAACTTAGTTGATTTCAACCCTTCTAAAACTCAGTCTTGTCTTATATCTCGCAAAAATGATTCTTCTGCTCCTATGCTTATCTTTAGTGACACTGATTTCTAGGCAAAATGATATATCTCTTTTGGGGATTACCCTGACTTCTAATCTCTCTTGGCACAAGCACATTACAAATATTGCTTCCTCTGCATCTAAAAAACTTGGTTTTCTCTTTCGCTCTCGGCGTTACTTTTCTTCCAAACAGCTGCTCACTCTGTATAAATCGCAAATCCGCCCTGCCATGGAATATTGTTCCCACATCTGGGGTGGTACCCCCAAAACCTCTCTCAGGCTTCTTGATTCCATTCAGAAAAGGGCAGTTAGGTTAATTAATGATTCATCTCTAACAGAGTCTCTCCACTCGCTTTCTCATAGACGTACTGTTTCTGCTGCATGCCTCTTCTACAGATACTTCTATGGACACTGTTCTTCTGAATTGGCTTCTATAATTCCCGCTCTCTCTTTCAAAACAGTCCGAACACGTGTCGCCACCAGCCAACATCCATTTACTGTCCAACTTCAAACCCACAGAACCAACTTTTCATCTTCCTCATTTATTCATTCAACTGGCGTTTTCTGGAACAACCTTCCTTCATACGTATTTCCTGAAAATTACAATCTACAGAGTTCAAGTCCAATGTCAACAAATATCTTTTTTCGTCTTCTCAACCTCCAACCCGAGCACGGTACTAAGTACTATAGGTTCTAATACCTCTCGTGTTTGGGGTTCACATAAAAAAAAAAAAAAAGTCCAAATTATATTTTGAACACGCTGAGAGTAGAAAGAGTAGTGCTTCTTGTCCAAATGGTAGTCAAACATTCTCATCTCTTGCCAAATCTATTGGTCACAATTTTAGCATTAGCAGAGGCATACGATACAAGAAAGCTGATGGTTCTATTGCTATACAAGAAACCTGATGGTTCTATTGCTACCTTAGTTAAAGATAAATCTGACTTACTAGTCTCCAACTATTCTTCTAACTCTTGTACTAATGATCTTGGTAAACCACTTCCTACCATTTCCAGTACATTCCACTCAAAGCCTCCTCTTGTCTTCTGTCAAAAGAATTTTGAACAATCTTGATGCCAATAAAAATCCAAGTCCTGATAGTATTTTCCTCTTGTTCTCAAAATCTGTGCTCCCAAGCTTGCAGCACGCGCTTCTTGATTAGACCGGGGTTCGAGCCCGTGACCACCAAATACGGAGGATGCAGAAAGGTCAGGGAATGACCACCGCATATCCCCGGAGCAATATGGCCTTAGTTACTAGCGCTCCTAAAACCCAAATAACAACAACAAATCCCAAGCTTGCTCCTGTTCCGTTTTACCTTTTTACACTTTATTTCACTAAGTGCAACAAAATTGACTGGAAAAAAAACTGACTGGAAAAAAAACCATGCAAAGATCGAGCAGTTTTTTTTTTTTTTTCTGAAGTACCTCTACTTAAGAAAAATCAGTTGAAAATCGACAAACAGTAAGGCCCTCAATGTTTGACAAGCTTGATGAAGCCTTATTCACGTGGTTCACTCAGGAAAGAGAAAGGGGAACACCCCTAAGTGAACCTCTTGATAGAGAAAAGGCCATTCATCTCAACAAACTAATGAAAGGTGATGAATCATTTAGTGCGAGTACCGGTTGGTTTGATCGCTGACAGAAGTGCCATGGGATTCACCAGCTATCGATCACCAGGGAGCAATTATCAGCTGATCATGCTGCAGCAGAGAAATATTTGGGTGAGTTCGCTGATTTGGTATCACATTATTCACCTCAGCAGATATATAACGCTGATGAGACAAGTTTAAATTTTAAGGCTTTGCTCACAAAAAGTCTAGCATCTCAGCAAGAAATGCGTGCCCCAGGTTTTAAAATGAATAAGGAGCGAGTGATGTTGATAGCTTGTAGTTATGCTTCAGGAAATCATCCATTTGATGATGATCGGTAAATCAGCGAAGCCGAGAGCTTTTAAAAATATGAACATTTATAATCTTCCAGTTCGTTACAAAAGTCAAAAAAAAGTTTGGATGAACGGACAGCTTTTCATTGAGTGGTTTCATAATCAAATTGTCCCAGCAGTGAAACGTTTCAGCAATGAAAATGATTTGCCACCTCGTGCCATTCTCCTCATAGACAATGCGCCGTCCCACCCAGATGTTTCCGAGTTGACATCAGGGGATATGAAGGCAGCTTTCTTACTGCCTAATGTAACACTGTTATTACAGCGCATGGACCAGGGAGTGTTACAGTCTATCAAGCTTGCATACAGAAAGAAATATCTTAGGTCCTTAATAGAAGATAACACCAATTCACTTTCTTTACATGAGAAAATGAAACAAGTGAACTTAAAAGATGTTGTATATTGGGTTGCTAAGTCGTGGGAGGGTGTAACCGAGCAGTCCATACAAAGATCATGGAAGAAATTATGGCCCTCTCTCTCAGCCTTGTCGATAGTTCTGATGAAAACAATGACACAGAACAATTAATTCAGCTTGTACAGGAAATTCCTGGGTGCGAGGAAGCAATAGAATCTGACGTTAACGAGTGGATTGCAGCAGATGGAATAGGTCATGAAAACCTCTCGGATGAGGACATCGTGGCAGCTGTCACCCAAGAAGACTCCAAACAACAGATGACGAGCCCGGTGGTACTGTGGAACAACTTGTGTCGCACGCAAATGCGGCAGCGGCCCTTGACCTCGCTTTATGCTACTTAGAACAACATCCCAGCGTTACACCGGCAGACTACATGTTTATGAAGCGGTGGCGAAACAGCATCTTCTAGCCGATTTTCATCGTTACGTTAAAAGAAACTAACAGAGTTTGTTACTTCTGAAAAATTACTTTTGTTCCTGTTTTGGTGTGTAAGTATAGATCTGTAGTTTTAATAGGCCATGTCAAACACTGATTTATTAATTTTGTATTAGTACAGTACTACAATAAAATACAATTTTTTTGTGGAATTCTAATTGTTTTTATACCATTAATACCATTTAAATTTAACGAATTTAACGTATATTTTGCGAACTAAAAAATTTACTCTCCGCCAACTGAAACGTGTTTGGATTAGCGGGACTCCACTGTATATATATAAAATAGGTAGGTTTGACTTGTTTCATTACTAATTTATCTGTGAGTGACCAATAGATAAGTTATCATTGTTTCTATCAATATTTACCAAGTGGAATAAAAGGTAAAAGGTAAAGTGCAGCCATTATCAACCCACTGCAGGATGGAAGCCTCCTCAACAATTCATGCTGAGGGAAATGGACCATAATCTGCCACACTGGTCCAGTGCGGGTTGGCAGATCGACCGTATTCAGCAGTCAGGGGCTTGAACCCCGGTCTACTCAAAGAGCGTGTACTACTGCACTCCCGCTCCTGACCACTCGGCTACAGAGGCCTACTAAGTGGAATACCTGTGGTTTTATAATAAAAATTTTCAGGTAATTTTACTTAATATGTTTCATACATCAGTTATAAATTGGGGTATGCTTTCCCAGTAAATTTTAGGTTTTTTTCATAAAATCACCATGCACATCTCAATTTACATGTTATCTGCCTGGAGTTGACTAACAGCAGCCTTGATCGAAAAGGACTTTAGAAATTCCTCCTGTTATTGACAGGAATCAAACCCAAACCTTTAAAATAAGTAGCAGATGACAATATACTATACAAACTACACTATCGTGGAGGTGTTCCAAGATTATTACTTTTTTTTTTTTTTTTTTTTTTTAACTGCCTCTTACCAAATTTTCTGTAAATAATCAGTGGTTCATAATGACTGTAGAATAGTTATGAGAAAACTAACATAGCCTTTTGTGAAGTGCATCAATCTCATGTTTCAGAGGTACTTCATGGGTTGCCTTGGGACAGTACTAGCACCTCAAACAAAAAAGCAGTTCTCCTGAATGGAGAAGTATATGTGTGTGTCATTATCCATGTAGCCATTTCAGCAGTATTTGGTGCCTTATGGGTGGGTAGGTAACATAATTAAAAAACTGAACCAGAAAAAATGTTGAGTTCTAAATTTCCAGTAAAATGCAACTTCATCAATATTAAAAATTTGTATTCAATGAAGTGCCTTATTGCTGCAAGTACAAAATTTTAGTGCAAAAATTAACACTAAAACATGCCAGTTTCTGAATTACATGTTTGCATGTAAATTAGTTATTTTACATGCAAACATGGTAAAAAAAAAGAAAAAAAATCACATTCAATATTAATCTCTCAGAGAAACTGATGACATTCCTTAAAATGTTATGCCTGTTGTATTACATTGATATGCTAACTGGCATGAAATTCCCAAATTTAGTAATTCAATAGCATATCAAAAATCTTTGAATAGAATAATAAATTTCTGCTTCTACTGCACTCTTTTGGGAAATCTGGGACCTTCAACTTTAGCTTGAAACAGCTCTTTCATAGTGGTGGAAAAACCAAGATGGCCTGTTTTGTTTTGGACCTAAGTTCCATTAAAAAAAAATAAAATAAACTTTGTTTATTGGCAAGAATATAATCATTGCCCATATTTAATAGTCACATGGGTTCAAATTATAGTCAGCTCACACACACACATGCTCTCACATGTGCACTCACCACTCCTCAAATACATCAGGCTGCATTAAGGAGACATTTGATTTCCATTTTAAAAACTATGAAGTGTTACTATATTTAATTAGCACTAAAATCTTTGCAGATGGCAAGGCTACAAATTTTACACCTAGTTTCTAATACGTGTAGCTTATGTCTAGCCTACTTTGAGAAGGAGTATTGTGTTTCCAGGATAGCAAGCAGTTTGTTCTATTACACCATCTCTAACTGATAACTCAAACGATACTCAGATGTGCAACAGTATCAAAAACCTTTCTGAAATCCAAATATACAAGTATGTACTTGCATGATGTCCAAATTATTTTTTCTATTTAGTTCCTTTGTTACTGTGTCATAGTATCCAGTTGGTCAGACACAACCACTCCTTAAAAAATTCATGCTGTTACTGCAGTATAACTGCATTCCTGTCCAGATTCCATTATTTTTCCTGAAACAGAACTCAAGCTGACAGGTCTATAATTATCGTGTCTGCATTTTATTCCCTTTAGCAAATTGAAAATACCTTTGCACATTTCCAGTCCACAGGGACCTCCCCTGAATGGAATACTCTTATAGTCATGGCTAAATCACTTTTATACCTCTTATAAGTGGTTTGCTTACCACTTTTTATACCTCCTATAACTGGATAGATCCCAGCCACCCAGGTGTCTTCTTTTTTTTTTTTTTGCATTTATCTTTCAAGGCGCACTATAGCCCCAGCAGCTTATGCTCCATTAAACCTCCATAACACACACACACACACACACACACACACACACACACACACACACACACACACACACACACACACACATTTAGCGTTCAACAATTGCTCCTTCATTTTCCCCCTCAGTTATCACAAAATCATTCAGCTCTCTGCCAGAATTTGACTGACTTCTGGCATCCTCACTCCTAAAAAATTCCTTATGTGAATGTGGATGGAAAATACCCATTCAGTTTGTCTGCAACCTAAGCAGGATCATCAACAGTTAATACAGTCATACCTGGTGGACCAATCTGATTCAACCCCTTCTTTCTATTGTTTGCATAAGTAAAGAAGTCTTTGCTGCTTTTCTGTGCATTCAGAGACTTCTCCTAATCTGCCTTAGCTTGCCTAATCTCCTTTGTGACATGATTGTGGAGTATGATAGTTTATAACTACCATACTCCACAATCAATATGGTAGTTTATAATTACCATACTCTGGTAGATAGAAGGTAGATATATGCTAGTTATAACTACCATATATCTACTTTCTGTATCAACTGATTAATTTATGTGCATTCCATGCATTTTTCTTCACTGCCACATCTCATCAGTACATCTCACATCCATTTAGGTCTGTGCCCTCAAATTTATTTCTTAGTAGATATAAAAAACCTAGTGACTTCTATGATAACATCCCTGAATGCTCCCCATTTAGAATTTGAAAATGGTACCATCATGCTTCCCATTTAAAATTTGACTATGGTACCATCATCAACTAGTCCCACTATATAGAATTTAAAAACTGCCTGAGACTGCTGTAGTCGTTACAAAAGCAAATGTCCTACCCCTTGCCTTTGACAGTAGTTGATGAACAAATATTAATGGAATTAATATTAATTAAAATGTAATTTTATTTTTAATAATAACTAGGGGACTTTGCCCCTGCTCATTTTGCTTGCCCACCCCCATGCACGCTTTTCTATATAAAATACATACCTGTTGAATGCACTGATTGATATCTAATCAGGAAATGACCTATGTAATTATTTTTCTGTGCATTTGTAGTGCGTGGCATTCTAAAAGTCCAATAAATATCACTATGTAATTATTTACCTGTGCATTTGTAGTGCTCAGAATTCTAAAAGTCCAATAAATATTACTATGTAATTATTTACCTGCGTTTACATAGGTCACTTAGGAAAAGGCCTCTTGCTTTGGGTTCCATAATGCATGAGGAATATTGTTGCATCCAAAAGAGCAGGACTAAAATATTTAACTGAAATATTTACAAACTATACAAATATTTAAAATGTTTACAAAATACTAAACTATTTACAAACATGCAATATTCATTAATATACCAAAAACGTTACAATGGAACATCAAATGTTAGACAGTGAAGCAAGTGCACGAGGTTGGTGAACATTATTGAGGCAGTTGTCAATAATTAATTGCCTTTGTAGTGACATAATTGCCTCAAATAAATATCATTAGGAGGAAAACTTTTTTAATGTATAGAGAGATTAAAATTTTATGATTATATTTATAATATTTATAATTTTATAATATAAAAATTAAAATTTTTATTATTAAAATTAATTTATAATAAAATTCAAATAATAATAATATCTTAAAAAATATTTTTTTAAAATAAAAATCAAATTCAAATTAAACATTAGAATTCAAAGATGTTCATTGCTTCACAGTAAACACTCATTGTTTATTAATTGTGATTATTTATTTTTGACTCTGATAGGAAAGCTCCCCCACCCTTTTCTCTTTATTATTATAATACTTGTACATGTACATTTTATATATAACTTCCACATTACCTTTGCTTGGAGAACCATAGTTGGGCAAAGCTGAAGATAGAACACAAAGAGTGGCACCTGGTTTCTCATCAGGTATTTTCACATTAATTCTGAGAAACTAGAGAGCGATGTTACTTCTGGAATTTCTCAAATATGATAAAGTCACATTCCATGATGCAGTAATTGACTTACAAGAAACAGCTATTTGTGGGGTGCCAAACCGAGGCCAGTACTTCCATGTTAATCAGACTTTCTAAAAATGTATTTAATCAGACTTATTTAAAAATTCAAATTAATTTAATTAGGTTTAATTAAATAAGTGTGAACATTCAGGTTGCATTGTGAATGTCAGTAAATCAGTGGGAGATGATCTAGCCAAGTGATAAAGGAGTATTTCAGTCTTCGTAAATGACTGATTATACAAATGCATGTATAAATAATTTAACAGTCCTTTGTCTTGTCTTTAAGTTTTCCTTACTATTGTAGTTTTCACTCGTACATTTCTATCCAGTTTTTACTCTGCATTTCTATACATAAATGATTGATCCAAATGTTTAGTCGGTATGTTATTAATCTTCGCTTATTGTCAGCTTTCATTATTTGCTTTTTGTCTGTAGACTGCAGAAGAGCTGGATTCTGAAACAGAGATTGAATTTGATGATAACACATATGACACAAGGAGTAAGTGTAAGTATATAGTAAATTAAGATAATTTGTTAGAATGTCTGTGGTATTACCCAAAGCATCATTTTGAGCAATGTTTCTAAATTTAACACATATTTAAATGTATTTATTCCACTCATAATGAAATCACCAAAAATTGCAAACAGAATTTAAAAAATATTCAAAACTGTGCTTTTAGTGGAAGCATATGCATCTTAGGTTGGGTGCAGGGCTTACAACCCTGCTCTGTAAATAATTTAACCACTACGTATAACTTGACGAATGAAACTGGACAGCCCTTACGGAAACAGACCAGGCTTTGAAATAAGGACACGAGTTTGGTTTTGAGATTTGGAACTTGGATTGTTGGAGCTGGAGCTTGTAATGTACTCTGTTGCAAGCTGGAGCTATGAACAGCATAGCAGAGGAAGTTGAAGGCCCCGGGTGCCAAGCGATTGAGACAGTGATTTCTCTGTGCTTTCACTGCGATTTTCAAAAGGTGAATTCTAGTTCTCTTTTATGTTCTTCTCTTTAATAAATCCTTTTATTTAATAGCAGCTCTTTTTTTCAAAAGTACTGATCAAGAGCAAGGAAGAAAAGTAACCTTTCTGTTTTCATATTTAATAGACTAACTCCTACTAATTTTGCTTGGTCACACCAGGCACTGCTCCTGTCTCCCCGTGGCGGGCCCAGTAACCTTGGCAGAAAAGTTAATCTGCCAGGGGCTAAAAGGAGCCAACATGGAACAAAATATGTTTCCAACTTTAGAGCCGTCAAGCTGTTGGCCAAACACAGAAAATGACCATGATTCGTCACAAGCAAAGAGGTTGAAAACCAATCCCTCAGCGACAGACTTACCTGCATTCTTAATAATGCACTCACTATCTGAACAGCCTCTCAGTAAGCTATCCCCCCTTTCTAACTTAAAAACACCTGGAAATTATTGCAGGGTCTCCCAAGATTGTTAAGAGACTGCAATCAGTCTCTTAACCGTCTTATAATGGGGGATTTTAACTTCCCAGATATTGACTGGAACTTGTGGGTTGGTCACTCACCCACTAGTCAGACTTTTATGTATTTATTGGATGATTGTTTTCTGCAGCAGCATGTTCGAGAGGCAACCAGAGAGAGTAATACTCTTGATCTGATTATCAGCAGTGATCATTCGTGTATTAAGAATTTGCAGATAAAGGAACCACTAGGTGGCAGTGATCACAGTGTACTGATGTGGGATTTACTTAAAGATATAATTACCATCAGGGGTAAAGGAAAGGGTTTTTGCTTCCATAAAGGTGAGTACAATGGTCTCAGAAAGTTTTTAAATTCTGTACAGTGGGATAAACTGACGATGTTACTAACAGTAAATTCTAAGTGGGAAGCATTCAATGAATTAATCGTGGAAGCTACTAAAAGTTTCATACCTATTAAGAAATATTGTTCAAGGTTTAGGCCTAAATGGTTATCAAATGAACTAATGAGACTCGTAACAGAGAAGAAAAGCCGACCGGGCTAGCCGAGTGGGTAAAGTACCTGCCCGGCAACCCAAAGGTCGCGGGTTCGATTCCCGCCTCGGGCTTGGATCAAAGTACTGCAAAAACCTTGGGAGGTGCAATATGGCCACAGAAGCCGATGCGCCAACAACTACCAAATCAAAAAAAAAAAAAAAAAAAAAAAAAAAAAAAGAGAAGAAAAATGCATGGGATGCATATAAATTATCAAGCGACTCAGAAGCCTATGGCAGATATAAGCTAGTGACAAAGGAGGTTAAGCAGGCGAAGGCAGATTACAAGAAATCCTTGGCAAAAGATGCTAAGAAAAACAGCAAGGATTTCTTTACTTATATAAACTCTAAAAGGAAGGGGATGAATCTGATTGGTCCACTTGATATCGATGCATCGACTGTTGATGATCCTGCCCAGAGAGCAAACAAACTGAATGAGTATTTTGCATCTACATTCACACACAAGGAGTTATTAAGGTTTGGAAATGGCAGAAGGTTATCAAATTGTAGCAGGATACTTAATGATTTTGTAATAACTGAGAGCAAAGTGGAGGAGAAATTGTTGAAGTTAAACATAAGAAAAGCACCTGGGGTGGATGGGATCTATCCAGTTATATTAAAGGAGGCGGCAGAGCAACTAAGCAAACCCTTGGCCATAATTATAAGAGCATCCTTGGACTCAGGGGAGGTTCCCACAGACTGGAGATGTTCAAATCTATCCCCAATTCAAAAAGGGGGATCGAAGGGTGACACGAGTAATTACAGACCAGTTAGTTTAACTTCTGTTCCGGGTAAAATAATGGAGTCACTGGTTAAAGATGCATTGCAGGATCATCTAGACAAGACTGCTCAAATAATTCAGACACAGCATGGGTTTGTTAAGGGAAAGTCTTGTCTGACAAATTTGATAGGATATTAGGATGTGGTTACAAAGGAACTGGATGCAAAAAATAATTTTGATATCATCTATTTGGATTTCAGGAAAGCTTTTGACACTGTTGCGCATGAAAGCCTGTTGTACAAATTGGAGCAGAATGGTATTAAGGGTAAGTTGCTACAATGGATAAAAGGATGGTTAAGTGGGAGAAGACAGAGGGTGTAATCAATGGTTGCTGCTCTTCGTGGACTAATGTTATTAGTGGAGTCCCACAGTGTTCGGTGTTGGGTCCACTGTTGTTTTGTATATTTATCATTGATATTGATGAAGGTATATCAGGCTTAATGTCCAAGTTTGCAGATGATACAAAGGTTGGCAGGGTTGTTAATGACAGTAATGGCAGTGTGCTACTGCAACAGGATCTAGATAATTTGGGCAGATGGGCTAAGAAGTGGCAAATTGCAAAGTACTGCATATGGGTAGAAGTAACCCATATTGACAAATGCAAAGTACTGCATATGGGTAGAAGTAACCCCAGAGAAATGTACCAACTGTGTGGTACTACACTTAAGGTGGTAGAAAATGAGAAAGACCTGGGAGTAATTGTGCAGTCAGATATGAAGTTTTCTGAGAAATGCAGACAGGCTGCCAGGGCAGGTCATGGGGTTTTGTCAATGGTATATAGGAATTTTGCTAGCAGGGAAAAGGAGGTGATTATCCCTCTGTATAAGGCAATGGTCAGGCCACGCCTTGAGTACTGCGTACAGATCTGGAGGCCTCATTTTAGGAAGGATGTAGATTTACTTGAGCATGTACAGAGAAGGGCAACAAGATTGGTGAGGGGATTGAATGGATCCTCTTACCAAGAGAGGCTTAAGTTCTGCAAATTGCAGTGGCTGGAGACTAGGCACCTGCGCAGTGATCTGATTGAGGTATATAAGGCCTTGAATGGGTTGCGCATGCTGAATTCTGATGGGATCCTCCCACTTGTTGAGATTACGAACCTAAGGGGGCATAAATTCAAATTAAGAAAAGACAGATGTAGAATAGATGTGCGGAAATTTGCCTTTAGCCAGCGGGTAGTTAATTGCTGGAACAGACTTCCATCTGTCATTGTGAAAGTTGATAGATTGAATAAATTTAAGGAGGAACTGGACAGGCATTTGGAGGGAATGGTGTGATTTTTTTTTTTTTTTTTCGGCTGATGCTGCATAAGCTCATACACATGCTTTCTTGCATCACATGCCGCCATTACTACTACTACTTACTTATTGAAACTCTAAATTGCAGTCACTCTGAAAAATTACTAAAAAAGACAACAACAAAAAGACTCACTGGTATTCCAGTGAAAGTAACTCCACATGCAACCCTAAATACATCAAAGGGTTTAATATCTATTTTGGACCTGATGAATGTGACGGAGAAAGAAATTAAAGAAGGGCTTCAGGAACAAAATGTAATTGCTGTAAAAATAATTATGATAAAAAAGAGACAATATTCTCACACCTACCAGAAATATCATTCTCACCTTTAACAGTCCAAGCCATCCCTCATCAGTAAAAGCTGGATATCTACTTTGCCGCACTCGTCCTTTCATACAAAATCTGTTGAGATGTTATAATGCCAAAAGTATGGCCACTCTCAAACGACATGCAAAGGGAACCCAGTTTGTCCCAACTGTGGATCCTCCAATCACATTCAAAGTGATTCTTTGGCGAAGGAAATGATATGTCCCAACTGCAAAGGCAACCATCCTGCCTACTCTAAGACATGTGAGAGGTGGAAAATGGAGAAAAAAATTGTGAAATATAAAGTTGAAAACAGAGTTAGTTATCAGGAGGCAAGAAAATTAATTTCACCCAGTATACCTAACCGTACCTATGACAATACAAAGGGTACTAGGAAAGTTTTGCAATATGACGCAACAATGAATCACAGGAAGCTGCTTGTTGCTGCATGTTGAGACATGTTCATACGTGCATAGTAGCCGCCGCGCCAAGTCGATGGGCTCAGTTATTCATTAGTAGTGAGATGGCATCGTGGTCACGAAATGAGATAAGGACAGTTTTGCGGTATAATTTCGTGTGTGGTTTAACCATAGACCAGTGCTTAGAAAAATGACTCTTGCACTAGATGATGATTGTCCACATCGTACAACGATATTCAGGTGGTATAGAGAATTCCAAAGGGGAAATTTCACTCTGGAGGATTCTGAGAGGCCGGGAAGGCCACGAACGTCAGTTACGGAGGAAAACGTTACTGCTGTGAGGAAAATGCTTGACGAAAACAGGCGAGTGACCTACCAACAGATAGAGGATACTTTGGACCTAAATGCACCAGCAATTCGTTTCATTCTGCAAGATCATTTGCACGTGAAGAAACTTTGTTCTCTCTGGGTGCCGCATCAACTGACTGAAGAGCAGATGACACGACGTGTGACTTGGTGCCGGGAGATGTTAAAAAAGTTTGATAAGGGACAATCTCGGTATGTGAACAACATCGTGACAGGTGACGAGACTTGGCTGTACTATTACGATATGCCGACCAAGGCTCAAAACAAAGTTTGGGTCTTTGATGATGACGACACACCCGTAATTGTCAGAAAATCCCGATCTGTAAAGAAGAAAATGATAGCTGTATTTTTCAAATCGAGTGGAATTGTGGAACGTGTCGTTTTGGACACGCAGAAGACAGTCACAGCTAAGTGGTATACTGAACAATGCCTGCCTAAAGTCATTGGATCTATGAAGAACCTGCGGCCAAAGTCAAGAATGGACACCTGGTACCTCCATCACGATAATGCTCTAGCTCACTGCGCCAAAGCCTGCACCGAATATTTGACCACGACAGGACTGAAACTTCTCGAGCACCCTCCCTACAGTCCAGACCTTGCTCCCTGCGACTTTGCACTGTTCCCGCATGTGAAAATGAAGCTAAAAGGGAGGCGGTTTTCCAGTGATGAGGACCTTCTACGGGCTTGGGACAACGAGTGTGCTTTACTCCCTAGTGAAACTTGGCAGAACTGGTTTAAAGATTGGTTTCGGAGGATGGAGAGGTGTATTGAATGTAGAGGAAATTACTTTGAAAAAATTAAATAAACAAAGCTGTATTGCAAAACTTTCCTAGTACCCTTTGTATTGCAAAAAAATATCAAACCATTGCCATGTTACCGTTCCTTCAAACACTTCAATCTCTGACTGGGCTCAGGCTGTCCTCTCTCGGCAACAGTCCTGTGCCATTAAGCACTCAGACCAAGCAAATAATACGCCTCTCACAATACCAGCAAAATCTCAATCTCTGCCAGTGAATGTCACTACTACAAATAATGCTAGTTTGACTTCAAAAAAGATTATTTAGGACACATTGATGGATGCAGAGTACCCATCCAAACAGGAAGATCTGATTCTGGAAATATTTGCAGAAGAAGAGATGGACATCGGTCGCCCTTCCTTTCCAAAAAGAGATAAACCCGAAACCTGAATGCCATAAGAGAGCCACGTCAGGTACAGGTTCTTCTTCTAAATTCAAGTAATGCCTTACATTTTGCAGTGGAATTGCAGAGGCTTTCGTGGCAACATTGATGATATTCAATACTTAATTAACCACTACTCTCCAGTTGGTTTCTGCCTGCAAGAAACCTGTTTAACTTCTCAAATCTCCATTTCCATAAAAAACTATTTAATCTATAGAAGAGATCAGAATACATTCGATTCTGCTTGTGCTGGTGTAGCCATTTTGATTAGCTCAAAGATTCCGGCTAGACAAATCGCTCTTCGAACCCAAATCGAAGCCATTGCTGTGCGTCTGCTTACTCAGATCGCTTTAACAATTGTCTCAGTTTATCTCGCACCAAATCATACTTTCTCTTATAATGACCTTGAAGAACTTTTAAGACAGCTACCCTCCCCTGTCTGCTTGCTAGGGGATTTCAATGGCCACCATCCTCTATGGGGATCATCTAAAGTATACAGATGCGGCCGAATGATTGAAACTTTACTAGAAAAACAAAACCTCACTCTTTTGAATAGTGGCTCGCACACCCATATACAGTTACCTACTGGACAGACTTCTGCAATTGACCTATCGATTTGCTCCCCGATACTGTTTTCAGTCATGCAATGGTCCGCTCTGAATGATCCCATGGGCAGTGATCATTTTCCAATTGTTTGTAATCTTTTGACTACACAACAACCCTGCAGGAAATGGAAATTCTCTAAAGCCAATTGGGCTGGTGCCTCCATAGCCAGGTGGGAAGGAGCAGCAGTGCGTACCATATGCTTCTTGATTAGACCGGTGTTCGAGCCCATCACCACCAAATACGGAGGATGCGGAAAGGTCAGGGAATGACCACCGCATATTCCCGGAGCAATATGGCCTTAGTTGCTAATGCTCCTAAAAACCAAAAACCAATTGGGCCAAATTTCAGTCAGCAATCACTCTTGACAAAAAAAACTATTCAACTACAGCTCATAGATGAAGTTACTGATTATATTACATCCCATCTTTTAGTTGCAGCTAAGTACTCAACTCCATTATCAAATCCCCCGTCCCGATGGCATTTCAACTACAGGTGGAATGAAGAGTGCACAAAAGCAAAGAAGGAAAAAAATAAAGCATTGAATTTATTCCGTCGATCTCCAACCACAACTAATCTAATTAGCTACAAGAAGCTAAGGGCAAAGGTGCATTACATTCAAAAGCAGGCCAAGAAAGATTCTTGGACTAGGTTCGCATCAACTATCAATAGAAACACTGACTCCAGAATAATATGGAAAAAAAATTAGGCAGCTTTCTGGGAAGTTTCCAACTGTTCCTTCCCCAATTCTCTTCTGCAATGGGCAAGAACTCTCTGCTCTTCTAGATATAGCCAATGCCTTGGGCAAAACCTTTGCTCAAATATCGACTGCATCAAACTACACTCCAAAATTCCAGAAAATTAAGGCCGCCACCGAACAGAGGCCTATCAACTTTCGAACCTCACTATCACTTTCATATAATCAGCCTCTGCAATATTGTGATATATTATGTCATGCTGCATCATCTCGATGAAAAAACTTACAACTGCTTCTAGTCTTTTTTAACCGGATCTTCCTGGAAAATATTTATCCAACCTCTTGGCACCATGCTACAGTTTTGGCGTTTTTGAAATCTGGAAAAGATCCCTTCAGTCCTAATAGTTACAGACCAATATCTCTGTCAAGTTGCCTTTGTAAAATTCTTGAAAAAATGATCCACAGTCGACTCACCTGGATCATTGAAACTCAACATCTACTGAGTATTTGATAACATGGCTTTCACAAAAACAGATCCTCCCTAGATCTGATGATCAAGGCGGAATCTGAAATTTGCAATGCCTTTGTGAAAAACGAACACCTTGTCATGGTCTCCATTGATATAGAGAAGGCATTTGATACTACTTGGCGGTATGGCATTCTCAGTGACCTATATAATCTTGGTCTACGAGGCAACCTGCCCATATTTATTAGGAACTTCCTCAAGAGCCGATCTTTCCAGGTCAGATATCAAAATTCCCTTTCTGCTACATTCTCGCAGGAAGAAGGAGTACCGCAAGGATCAATTTTGAGTGCAACCCTGTTTGCCCTTAGAATTGATTCCATTACAAAAGAACTCCCAAATACTGTAGAGGCTTACCTTTACGCTGACGATCTCTCTATTTCTTGCCATTCTCAGAACATGAGATCTATTGAAAGGCAATTGCAAATGTCCCTCAAGAAAGTACAAAAGTGGGCTGAGCTCAATGGATATCGTCTTTCCCAACAGAAAACAGTTGCGATCCACTTTTGCAGTCAACACAAATTGCATACAGATCCTGAACTTCAGATTTCAAATTCCACCATTCCGATTCCAGCAATATGAAACTCTTGGGACTAATCCTGGACAGTAAGCTCAACTTCTTTGAGCATATTAAATTAATACGTACTGCTTGTCTTAAAAAGATCAACATGCTAAGAGCTTTATCTGCCCTCTGTTGTGGAGCAGATCATACAACTTTGCTGCTCTTATATAGAGCACTGATTAGATCCCGTTTAGATTATGGTGCTCCAGTTTATGATTCTGCCCAAAGGAGTGTGCTACACTGGCTAGATCCTATTCAACATAATGCACTGTGAATTGCAATTGGTGCATATAGGACATCTAGAACTCAGAGTCTATACATTGAAGCTCATGAACCCCCTTTGCATCTTCACAGAAAAATGTTATTACTTAAATATGCAGCCAAAATATAGACTTGCTCTTCGCATCCTATTCAGCTATACCTTTTTATTCAACCACTATTCAATCTCTACAGAAATAAACCAAGTAAAATACGACCAGCTGGCCTACGGCTCCTTGAAATATCACAGAATTGGAATGTTCCTCTCCACGATAAAGAATTACTCTCATCCACCATGGACCACCTTTCCTCAACTGACCTGTGATACCTATTTTCTTCAATGGGGAAAGAATCGTCTACCAGCACTGACTGTGCAACAACTCCATGCTAGCCATATTCAAACCTGTGCTGACTCCTTGCCGATATATACGGATGGTTCCAAATCTCTTTCAACTATTGGAGCAGCAACAGTGTTTCCCTCTGCTATCATATCAGCTTCTCCACCTGAGTATAGCAACTTTTCAGCAGAACTGTATGCAATACAATTAGCTCTAGAAAATTTGACTCTACATCCATCTGCAAAATATATAGTTTACACTGACTCTCTCAGCTCAATTAGAGCAATGCAGAATACCTCTCAAAAGAATCACCATATTTTAATGAAAATCAGGAGTTTGTTATTGAAGATTTATCATCATCAACAACTAGTGAAGTTTTGCTGGATTCCAGCACATTCAGGCATAAAAGGGAATGAAGTGGCTGATATATTTACCAAAAGTCCAAGTTTAGACCTAACCTCTGTCCCGATTCCAGTGCCCGATTATAATATCTTAATTCAAGCAGCATGCCATGCACAGTGGACAGAGTTATGGCATAACCAAATGAATAACAAACTTTTCCAGCTGAAACGAGCCAAAGTTCTGGCACTCGAGCAATCAGACAGTGCGGAGCGAAGAAGTGGTACTCACACGAATGAGAATAGGACACACACCCATCTGACTCACCTCCATCTACTAATGGGCGATGATCCTCCTCAGTGTCCACACTGCTTAGAACATCTAACAGTCAAAACATTCTGATTGACTGTCCACAGTATCAACAACATCTAGCTGCAATACTTCAAAATCTGGCTAATCATCGAGAACCATTACATCATATCATTGGAGAGGACGCAAATGTTAACGAACTTTTCTGCTTTTTAAAACAAATTGGTGTGTATCATCTTTTATGAATAGGTTTCGGAACTGAAATTAATTTAAACTGGCTTCATTGTTAATTTTTTTCTAATATTCCTACGAATAGGTGCACTATAGCCATAGCAGCTAATGCACCAATAAACAACCAATACCACACACACACACACACACACACAGGAAGTTGAAAATTTTAAAATGGATATTGTCGCTCCTCAAGAAGTTAGATGGGAAGGTAAAGGTGTGAATAAAAAGTCGAAATTTACAATGCATTACTCTGGAATTGATGACAGACAAGGGAGTACAGGGTGTAGGATTTCTGACTTCTAAGAGAATGTACAGATCAGTGCTTGCCTTCACACCAGTGTCTGGGAGAATTTGCAGCCTTAGAATTAAAGGAAAATTCTATAATGTGACCTTTATTAATGTGTACACTCCAACTGAAGATGCAGATGATGATGTTGCAGATGGATTTTATGATGAACTCCAGGCTGTGTATGAAATAATTCAAAGACATGATGCTGTTATAACTCTCGGTGACTTTAATGCTAAACTAGGCAGGGAAGAAGTTTTCACGGGTCTATTTAGGCGACACAGCTTCCATAGAGAAACAAACAGTAATGGTCTTAGAGTAGCACAATTTTAGTAGTTGGCTGCTGCTAACGGCTTTAAGGTCATGAATACCTGGTTTCCAAGAAAGAATATTCATAAAGGTACATGGAAAATCCCTGGTACAAATCAGGCTAATCAGATCATGTACTGTTCTCTAAGAGTGGATTACTGCAATTGAAAATGTCTATTCTTTTTGGGAGCACCAGCTCTGATTCTAATCAATTTCTAGTGGGAACCAGACTGAAGTATAAAATAGCCCTAGTAGAAAAAACTGAGCTGAGAAAACTAAGCAGTGAAACATAGAGAGATTGAAAGATAGACTTATCGAAACGAAGTACCACACAGAGTTGGCCCGAAGGCTGCAGGAACAGGAAAACAGTGACAATATTGAAGACAAATGGACTTGCATAAAGGAAGCAGTTCTGGGTGCAGCACGCGTAATATTGGGTGAAACTTCAAGACTGATAGAAGAATGGTACAATGATGAGTGCCGAGAAGCAGTAGAATTGAAGAGACAAGCCAGGGTGAAATGTTTGCAGCAGAATAGCACAGCGAATAGTGATGACCACTACAAGGAAAAACGGATTGCCGCAGCCAGGATGTGTAGAAAGGAAACGAGAGAAGCTTTGACGAGGAAGGTCGACAAAATGGTGGAACATTATAATAAGAAGGAAAGTAGAAAGTTTCATAAGAAGATTAAAGAAAGTACACAGGAATTCCAAAAGTTACTGCATGTGGAGATAGTGAAGGAAACTTGCTGACTGAGAGAAAAGAGGTTCTGAAACAGTGGAAACAGTATTTTGAAAGCATCTTGACAGTAGATATGACTGAAAGAAAACAGCTATTGTATTATACAGTAGAACCATGCATTTAAGACCTTACCGTTGAGAAAATTTGAAATGTTATCAAGTCCTTAAAGAACTTTAAAGCATTGGGAGCTGATGGAATAACTGCAGAGTTGCTCAAGAATGGTGGAGTAACACTATGAAGAATATGTAATCTCATACTATTAATATTCTGAGGAAAAAAATCCTGGATGAATGGACACTTGGAATTATACAGCCGATTCACAAGAAAGGTGATAAATATTTGTTCTAACTATAGAGGTATTACATTACTGAGCATTACTTAGAAGGTTTTGTCAGGAGTTATTTATAACAGATTGGCAGCATGTTCAGAGGCAGTCATTAGCATTAGCATTAGTACAGGCATTTGATGCAAGAAAGCAAGCTTATGCAGCATCAGCCAAAAAAAAAAAAAAAAAAATAAAATAAAATAAAAATAAATAAATAAAAAATAACCACTTCCACTTCACCCCTCTGTTCGTTCGAAATAGCTGTCCAGCTGAGCCTTAAACTTATTTAGGCTATCAACTTCCACGACAAGGGATGGAAGTCTATTCCAGCAACCAACCACCCGCTGGCTAAAGGCAAATTTCCTCACGTCTATCCTACATCTGTCTTTCCTCAATTTGAATTTATGCCCTCTCAGGTGATTATTCTGAGCAAGAGGAAGAATCCCATCCGCATTGAGCATGCTCTTCGAGGCTTTATACACCTCTATCAGATCACCTCGCCGGTGCCTAGTCTCCAGACACTGTAATTTGCAAAACGTAAGCCTTTCTTCGTAAGAGCACCCCTTTGTTCCATTCACTAATCTTGTTGCCCTTCTCTGTACTCGTTCCAGCATCTCTACATTCTTCTTGAAATGAGGCCTCCAGACCTGTATACAGTACTCTAGGTGCGGTCTGACCATTGCCTTATACAAGGGAATAATCACCTCCTTATCCCTGCTAGAAAAATTCCTATATATCATTGACAATACACCATGAGCTACTCTTGCAGCCCGTCTGCACTGCTCAGAAAACTTCATATCTGCCTGCACAACCAGCCCCAGGTCCCTTTCATTCTCTACCACTGTCAGTGTAGTACCACAGAGTTGATACGTTGCTCTGGGGTTGCTGTTTCCCATATGTAGTACTTTACATTTGTCAATGTTAAACTTCATTTGCCACCTCTCAGCCCATCTGCTCAACCTTTCCAGATCCTGTTGCAGTAGCATAGAGTCAGTAGTGTACTTGACAACCCTGCCAACCTTCGTATCGTCTGCAAACTTGGACATTAAGCTGGATATACCATCATCAACATCATTTATAAATACAGAAAACAATAATGGACCCAATACTGAACCCTGAGGGACTCCACTAATAACATTAGTCCACGATGAGCAGTGTCCATTGATTACCACTCTCTGTCTTCTCCCCCTCAACCACCCCTTTATCCATAGCAGCAATTTGCCTCCAATGCCACACTGCTCCAATTTGTGCAGCAGTCTTCCATGTGCAACAGTATCAAAAGCCTTTCTAAGATCCAAGTATATAATATCAAAGTTATTCCCTGCATCCAGTTCTTTTGTGACTGCATCATAGTATCCAATCAAATTGGTCAGGCAAGACTTCCCCTTAACAAAACCATGCTGTGTCTGAGCTATAATTGAAGTCTTGTCTAGATGATCCTGCAGTGCTTCTTTAACCAGTGCCTCCTTTAATTTTCCAGGAACAGAAGTTAAACTAACAGGTCTATAATTACTTTTGTCGCCCTTTGATCCTCCTTTGTGAATTGGGGTCACGTTTGCACATCTCCAGTCCATGGGTACTTCCCCTGAGTCCAAGGAAGCTCTCATAATTAAGGCTAAGGGTTTGCTTACTTCCTTTGCTGCTTCCTTTAATATAACTGGATAGATCCCATCCACCCCAGGTTCCTTTCTTGTATTTATCTTCAACAATTTCTCCTCCACTTTACTCTCAGTTATTACAAGATTCTCTAGCTTACTGCCAGAGTTGAATACACCTCTGGCATTCCCCTCGCTGAATAACTCCTCATGTGTGAATGTCGATGCAAAATATTCATTCAGTTTGTTAGCTACCTGAGCAGGATCATCAACAGTTGACCCATCGATATCAAGTGGACCAATCTGATTCATCCCCTTGCTTCTAGAGTTTACATAAGTAAAGAACTCTTTGCTGTTTTTCTTTGCATCCCTTGCCAAAGATTTCTCGTAATCTGCCTTCGCCTGCCTAACCTCCTTTGTAACTTGGTTACAGATCAACTTGTATCTATCATAGGCTTCTGTGTCACGTGTTAATTTGTATGTATCCCATGCATTTTTCTTCTCTGCCATATGTCTCATTAGTTCATGTTACTTTACTTACTTATTAGTTCTTACTTTACTTTACTGTCATTTTACTGTCACTTTACTTATTAGTTCATTGGAGAATATCAGTGTGGTTTCAGACCTAATCACTCAACAACTGACCAGATTTTCATTTTGAGGAAGGTACAACAAAAAGCATTTGAGTACAATATACATTTATTTAACCTATATGTAGATTTCAAACAAACTTTTGATTGCCTGAACAGAGAGGAAATGATAAATGATCTCCTTCTCTTGCACATACCTGCAAAGATTGCTAGGCTCATAAAAGCAACCCTGCTGGCTCTAAAGCAGTGGTGAGAACTGAGAGTTTACAAATCCCTGTGATATTAACGTTGGTGTTACACAAGGCGGTACACTCTGTACTGTGTTATTTAACTTGGACATGGTTTTGCACATGGCTGTCAGAAAATTAGAAGTGACTGGACACAAAGGGTACATAGGCACAAAGACAGTGCAGGTTTGTGCATATGTTGATGATGTTGCTATTATTACTATTATTATTGTTGCTATTATTACAAAAGGAGCACTGGAAGAAACAGTGGCCAGGCTGGATAGTGAAACACAAAGAAGAGGACTTAGGATAAATGAAGTGAAGACAAAATATAAGAAGTCTGGAGAACGGCAGATAACCTTGAAAATTTAAGAACTAGCGGCTTCTCGTTTGAACATGTTCAGAATTTTATCTACCTAGGTTCACAAATAAATCAGTCCAACTCTATTACTAATAAAATTAATTAAGTCCCGTATCCTGAGTGGAAACAGATGTTCTATGCTTCTTGAATTTCTTGAGACATTTAAAATTAAAAATATACAAAAGTCTGATTAGACCAGCTGTGACATATGGTTGTGAAGCTTAGACATTAACGAGTAAATATGAGCGTTCTTGAGCAGAGTGTTTGAGCGTAGAATTTTACAAAACCTTTTTTATTATTATTATTATTATTATCAGCCATATGGTGCAAGAAAGCCTGCGGCTTTTGCTGCACCAGCCAAAAAAAAAATTAAAATTCCCGAGAGAGAGAGAGAAAGGAGGCACCAAGAAAGAGAAGAATGATGACAGGGCCAGTACAAGATGTTGATGGATCCTGGAGGATCAGAATGAATGATGAACTTGACCATCTTATTCAGGGTGGAGACATCATCAGATTTGTGAAGAGCCAGAGACTTGCCTGGTTGGGACATGTTATGAGAATGGATGATAGCAGAACAACTAAGAGTATAATGAAATGGAAACCTACAGGGAGGAGGGCAATAGGAAGACCACAGAAAAGATAGATGGATGGATGACGTAGAAGAGGACTTGAAGACAGTGAGAATAAGAAGTTGGAGTAAGTTTAACTTCTGGGAGGGCCTATTGGGGAAATGTCGATAAGGCTAAGACCCAACCTGGGTTATAACTCCAGAAGAAGAAGAATATGCATCTTATGTAAGACCAGTACATTGAATAAAAAAATATAAAACTTCAACATAAAATGATAAAAATAAAATAAAAAGAAATTTTCAAAAAGCAAGATTATGATTTTTCTGTCTTTTTCATCAGATGGTTGTAATGTGGCAGACTTAAACTGAAATAAACAGGGGAAAAATTTTAATGAAAATCTTACAGAAAGAAACACCAATTTTCCCTTTTACTGAGGGATGTGGAGGTATTCTATAAAACCTGCAATGAGTTTTATTGAGTACAAGTGAATTAGAATAAATTTCAAAATAATTACAAGATTCTTGTACAAGATTAAATAAGTTAAATATGTTGAACATTAAAATATACATATACAGCTATGTATATGTATAAGCCTATGCAGATATAAGCATATATATTATGGCAGATATAAGCAGATATATTATGGCAGATATAAGCAGATATATTATGGCAGATATAAGCAGATGTATTATGGCAGATATAAGCAGATATATTATGGCAGATATAAGCTATTCTGTAATCAAGTCACCAAGGAGATTAGGCAAGCAAAGGCAGATTATGAGAAATCTTTGGCTAAGAATTCTAAGAAAAACAGCAAGAACTTCTTTACTTATGTAAATTCTAAAAGGAAGGGGATGAATCAGATTGATCCACTTGATATTGGTGGTTCAACTGTTGATGATCCTGCTCAGATAGCTAACAAACATAGAGTATTTTCCATCTACATTCACACATGAGGAGTTTTTAAGGGAGGAAATTGCCAGAGGTTTATCAAACTGTAACAGGGTGCTTAATGATTTTGTAATAACTGAGAGCAAATTGGAGGAGAAATTGTTGAAGTTAAACATAAGAAAGGCTCCTGGGGTAGATGGGATCTATACAGTTATATTAAAGGAGGCAGCAAAGGAATTAAGCAAACCTTAGCCATATTATGAGAGCATCCTTGGACTCAGGGGAAGTCCCCATGGACTGGAGATGTGCAAATGTATCCCCAATTCACAAAGGGGGATCGAAGGGTGACACATGTAATTACAGACCAGTTAGTTTAACTTTTGTTCCGAGTAAATTAATGGAGTCACTGATTAAAAATGCATTGCAGGATCATCCAGACAAGACTGCAGCAATAATTCAGACATAGCATGGGTTTGTTAAGGGAAAGTCTTGTCTGAAAAATTTGATTGGATACTCGGATGTGGTTACAAAAGAACTGGATGCAAAAATTAATTTTGGTATCATATACTTGGATTTCAGGAAAGCTTTTGACACTGTTGTGCATGGAAGACTACTGTACTAATTGGAGCACAATGGTATTAAGGGTAAGTTGCTACAATGGATAAAAGGGTGGTTGAGTGGGAGAAGACAAAGAGTGGTAATCAATGGACTCTGTCTTCGTGGACTAATGTTATTAGTGGAGTCCCACAGTGTTGGGCCCAATGTTGTTTTGTTTATTTATCAGTGATATTGATGAAGGTATATCAGGCTTGGTGTCGAAGTTTGCAGATGATACAAAGGTTGGCAGGGTTGTTAATGACAGTAATGGCAGTGTACTACTGCAACAGGATCTAGAAAATTTGGGTAGATGTGCTGAGAAGTGGCAACTGAAGTTTAACATTGACAAATGCAAAGTACTGCATATGGGTAGATGTAACCCCAGAGAAACGTACCAACTATGTGGTACTACACTTAGGGTGGTAGAAAATGAAAAAGACCTGGGAGTGATTGTGCAGTCAGATATGAAGTTTTCTGAGCAATGCAGACAGGCTGCCAGAGTAGGTCATGGGGTTTTGTCAATGATATACAGGAATTTTGCTAGCAGGGAAAAGGAGGTGATTATCCATTTGTAGAAGGCAATGGTCAGGCCACACCTTGAGTATTCTATACAGGTCTGGAGGCCTCATTTTAGGAAGGATGTAGATTTACTTGAGCATGTACAGAGAAGGGCAACAAGATTGGTGAGGAGAATGAAGAGTCCTCTTACCAAGAGAGGCTTGAGTTCTGCAAATTGCAGTGGCCAGAGACTAGGCACCTACGAGGTAATCTGATTGAGGCCTTGAATGTGTTGAGCATGCTGAATTCTGATGGGATTCTTCTGCTTGCTCAGATTACAAACCTAAGGGACCATAAATTGAAATTGAGGAAAGACAGCTGTAGAATAGATGTGCGGAAATTTGCCTTTAGCCAGCTGGTTAATTGCTGGAACAAACTTCCATCTGTCATTGTGATTATAGCTTAAATAAATTCAAGGAGGAACTGGACAAACTTTTAGGGGGAATGTTTGTGTAAATTTTTTTTTTTTTTTATTTTGGCTGAAGCTACATGAGCTGATATGCTTGCTTTCTTGCATCATATGTCTCTATTACTATTACATCTTGCTGTATTAAAAATAATTATAATTTCTGTTATATAATAATTATGGTGGCTACTAGAACTTTAAAATACTTTTCCATTGCTATTAATAAAGAACTCTCTCTCAAACAATAAGTTAGTATCAATTGGAAGAGTTCTAATCCACCTGGATCTCAAAAATTTTTAATGTAGTCACACATTCTGAAATGTTGTTTGAAACATTCTGAAATTCTGAAGTTACAGTATTATTCATCTGAAATGAATAATATTGTATCTATTATATTATTGTAATTGAATAATATTGAATAGTATTTTCACTATGTAAATCCCCTAGGCATCTTTCTGGATATAAAGGGAACTTTGCCTTTGTATAATATATACCTTGCTGTTTATATGTATATAATTGGCAATATTAATTTTTTTTATTTTTCCTTTTTTATTTTATGTTTTTTTTTTTTTTAAATCAGGACTTTTAAGAACATTTTGAAAAAAAAAAAAAAAAAAGGCACCAAAAGTGACAGAAATAATTAGAAAAGAAATGTTATGCTTATCTTCTTCACTAGACCATGAAAATCTAAGTGTATGTCTTCTAAACTTTTTATTTTGTAAACATTGTATTTTCTAGACTTCAGGTACATAATGATGAAACCTTTCAACAAAATTCATAGCAAACCATATTTTCCTTCAAATATTCATGTATATTTAAGAAAGGGGCTCACATTTGGTGAGTATGGGCTTGGCAAACCCAGGGGGCTCAGATGGATATTATCATTTTATTTTTTTTCTCGCTTTCTTGGCGATTCCCTTCTCTCTCTCTCTCTCTCTCTCTCTCTCTCTCTCTCTCTCTCAGGGTAACGTGGGATTTTTTTATTTATTTATTTTTTTTATTTTGGCTGGTGCAGCATAAGCCTGAGGCTTCCTTGCACGATATGGCTAATAATAATAATAACATATTAAACTTTTACATGTGGTATAAAGGTTTTTTTTAAATATTACAAGTTGATTGCCAAAGACTACTAGCCTCTAGCCTCTTTAAATTTACTACTTAATAAGTATCAGATGCTTTTTTAAAATCTACCTTTCTATCTCTTTCTTCATATATCGAAACAATGCAGCAGCATTTTCACATTACAGGTAATATAATGGAGCTTGCCAATGACAGAATAATAGTGAGCAAAATGTTGAAACACATTTACAAAACAGGAATAAATATAATATATTTTAAAAGAATTGGTTTATTATGTCTTATAAGATATATAAATAATTAGATGCATGAGTTTTATATCTTTCTATTAGACTAAAATATGAAATAGCAAGTGCTTAAAAGTACTCACCTTTGAATAAATCTGCAATAATTTTTAAAAAAGGAATGGTAATTAAATCATTTAGTTGAGAAGGTAGAGTAAAGGAATTAAGGGGGGGGTGTTAAGGGTGATTTAACAAATTTTAAAATGGGCCCATCTCCAATCCTAGGTTGTCATTAGAGAAGGAAGAAATCATTAAGAGTAAATTAAAATTTAAAAATGGATAATATAGTATGACGGCCAATAGTCGTTACGAAAGGACTTTCATTGATTATAACGTCTTCAGTTGGCAAACTGGGTGGAAAGTGAACGCGTGCTGTATTTTAAAGGTTGTCTGTGCTTCCCATCATGCTCTTTTGGACATGTGGGAACATTAACTGCGAGAGGTTCCAAGCCGGGGAAAGGTTTGTTTGTTTGTTATTTAGGAGCATTAGCAACTAAGGCCATATTGCTCCGGGGATATGCGGTGGTCATTTCCTGACCTTTCCGCATCCTCCGTATTTGGTGGGCACGGGCTCGAACCCCGGTCTAATCAAGAAGCGTGTGCTACGCACTGCTGCTCCTGCCCACCTGGCTATGGAGGCGCCCGCCGGGGAAAGGTTGAAGGGAAGTTTCATGTTTATGATGTTGAGGTTAGAATAGTTCCGGAACCATTCGATAATAAGTGCTTCATAGTGAAGAATTTTGTGGCTGGATTTGAGTTTAATAATGGTGATAGCGGAATCGACTAGGGGGTGTGGTTGTGGGTATGAGCTTGTATTGTAAGTTCTGTACTGGATTGGCTTGTTCTTAAACTGTTTTGGTTGTAGTATGCGCGGGTGTTGGAGGTTTTAGTAGAGCCGAATTTTGTGGTGGTGCTGCCGATGTAGCAGGCGTCACAGTTGGGCTGGCATTTAATAAGATATATAATATTGTTGAGGTCACTAGTTGGGTATTTATGTATGTCTTTATAGGAATTAAAAAAGGATCCTAGTTTATTGTACGCAGAAAAGGTGAGCGAAATGTCTGTACCTTTAAATATGCGGTGGAATTTTCCTGCAAGTTCACTATAGTAGGGGAGAATTATGCATGTGTTTGTTTTTTTATTATTATCTTTAGATGGGTTATGAATTCTATTTTTAATGGTGGAAATTGTATAAGAAATGAGTTGGAGAGGATAGTTTCTAGATATGAATTTCTCCATGAGATATTGAAGTTCGTTTTGTAAATCATTTTGTGAGGAGCTGAATTTGATGGTATTATGGACAGTTGTATAAGACAGCTTTTTTTGTGCTAAGGGGGTGGTGTGAAGCAAAATGAAGGTATTTTTTCTGAAAATTTTTGTGCTTAATTTTGTATCTGTTTTGAAGATAGTAAGAGTAAGAAAATTGATCTGGTTGTTCATTCCGATTTCAGGGGTAAGTTTGAGCCTGTCATGTATAGAATTGAACTTTAAAAAGAGACTATCTATGAAATATCTATTACTTATTATGAGGATGTCATCAGCGTAGCGTGTATATAATTTTATTTCTGAAGGAAAGGGTTGCAAAATTTGATTTTCTATGGTGGCAAGATAAATTTTGGACAGGGTTCTTCCAACTTCCTAATTCTAGTCTCATCCCCGATGCCATTGGACATGTCTAATATGAAATCACAACTCTTACAAACACTCACTAAATATTTCTCTAACAAACTACACATTGCCTTTCTACAAAAATGTCTAATCCACAACATCATTCCTAAATTTTCCCGCATTTTTTCCAAGAGTATACTAAATATCCGCGTATTATACACCGCATGTCCTTAGCGATCATACAAGAAGAGCTTAGGAAAAGATTCATTAAGAAATATAACTTGTTAAATAGTATACACCAATTAAGATTCCATCTAAAAAGAAATATGTCTCCTCACACTTGGACAGATTTTATTAACTTCAATAACATACACATCCACGCTATCACCCATAACATAGAACTAAGACATTAAGAAATGGCATACTCTTACTTCAAGAAACCCTCCCAAAATTTCTACTGTCAACCTTTCTTCTAAATCTCTCACCTCCTCTGAGCTCTCTGGCCTAGAATATAGTTTTAATTTTTCCGTAAAGGACCAACATTATCCAATAAAAGACTACATAGTAGAACTTCAATCCAAACTGGAACAACGTCCTAATTAATGGCGACTTATCCATCAAACAAATGGTATATTAAATTCCAAACTCACACCTAATTCTAATATAAAAAAAAAAACAACTATCGGATATATATAAACTTAGCAAAACTTCTAACATAATCAAATTTTGAAACCCTTTTCTTCAGAAATAAAATTATATACCCGGTACGCCGATGACATCAGACAGGAGAGACTGCTTCTACAGGGATGGGATACACTTAAATAGAAAGGGTGCAAGAATATTTGCTGATGCCATCGAGGCAGTGTTAGGAGGGTCGGAAAACTGCTAGCTTGGGGGGATACAAGGAATAATAGTTTAACAGTAGCCGCAGGCAGAGGTGAAGGTGATTCTTGCACAACTTCTATTAGAATATGTAGCGACCTGGGGTGTTGGAGGGTTTCAGGGACGGATGGCAGTCAACGTGAAATAGGTGGGTATATGGGATGTGTTAGGATAACTAGGAATAGGAGCATGTATACCAATGCTAGGCCTAATGACTCAAATGAGTACAATGAACAGTTGTACAGAGAAATAGAGTGGGCTAGTAAATCAGAATGTCTTATAATGGGGGATTTTAACTTCCCAGATATTGACTGGAATTTGTGGGTTGGTCACTCACCCACTAGTCAGACTTTTGTGGATTTATTGGCTGATTGTTTTCTGCAGCAGCATGTTCGAGAGGCAACCAGTGAGAGTACTACTCTTGATCTGGTTATCAGCAGTGATCATTCGTGTATTAAGAATTTGGAGATAAAGGAACCACTAGGTGGCTGTGATCACAGTGTACTTATGTGAGATTTACTTAAAGATTTAATTACCATCAGGGGTAAAGGAAAGGGTTTTTGCTTCCGTATAGGTGAGTACAGTGGTCTCAGAAAGTTTTTAAATTCTGTACAGTGGAATCAACTGATGATGTTACCAACAGTAAATTCTAAGTGAGAAGCATTCAAGTAATTAATCGTGGATGCTACTAAAAGTTACATACCTATTAAGAAATATTGTTCAAGGTTTAGGCCTAAATGGTTATCAAATGAACTAATGAGACTCGTAACAGAGAAGAAAAATGCATGGGATGCATATAAATAATCAAGCGACTCAAAAGCCTATGGCAGATATAAGCTCGTCTGTAATCAGGTCACAAAAGAGGTTAGGCAAGCGAAGGCAGATTACGAGAAATCCTTGGCAAAAATATGCTAAGAAAAACAGCAAGGATTTCTTTACTTATATAAACTCTAAAAGAAAGGGGATGAATTTGATTGGTCCACTTGACATCAATGGTTTGACTGTTGATGATCCTGCTCAGATAGCAAACAAACTGAATGAGTATTTTGCATCTACATTCACACATGAGGAATTATTAAGGTTTGAAAATGGTAGAAGGTTATCAAATTGATTTTGTAATGTCCAAGGTTATCAAATTGATACTTAATGATTTTGTAATAACTGAGAGCAAAATAGAGGAGAAATTGTTGAAGTTAAACATAAGAAAAGCATCTGGGGTGGATGGGATCTATCCAGTTATATTAAAGGAGGTGGCAAAGTAACTAAGCAAACCATTAACCATAATTATGAGAGTATCCTTGGACTCAGGGGAGGTTCCCATGGACTGGAGATGTGCAAATGTATCTCCAATTCACAAAGAGGGATCGAAGGGTGACACGAGTAATTACAGACCAGTTAGTTTAACTTCTGTTCCGGGTAAAATAATGGAGTCACTGGTTAAAGATGCATTGCAGGATCATCTAGACAAGACTACAGCAATAATTCAGACACAGCATGGGTTTGTTAAGGGAAAGTCTTGTCTGACAAATTTGATTGGTTATTATAATGTGATTACAAAGGAACTGGATGCAAAAAATAATTTTGATATCATATATTTGGATTTCAGGAAAGATTTTTGCACTGTTGCACATGGAAGACTATTGTACAAATTGGAGCAGAATGGTATTAAGAGTAAGTTGCTACAATGGATAAAAGGATGGTTAAGTGGGAGAAGACAGAGGGTGGTAATCAATGGGTGCTGCTCTTCGTGGACTAATGTTATTAGTGGAGTCCCACAGTGTTCTGTGTTGGGTCCACTGTTGTTTTGTATATTTAAAAATGATATCGATGAAGGTATATCAGGCTTAATGTCGAAGTTTGCAGATGATACAAAGGTTGGCACAGTTGTTAATGGCAGCAATGGCAGTGTGCTACTGCAACAGAATCTAGATAATTTGGGCAGATGGTCTAAGAAGTGGCAACTGAAGTTTAACCTTGAGAAATGCAAAGTACTGCATATGGGTAGAAGTAACCCCAGAGAAACGTACCAACTGTTTGGTACTACACTTAAGGTAGTAGAAAATGAAAAAGACCTGGGAGTAGTTGTGCAGTCAGATATGAAGTTTTCTGAGCAATGCAGACAGGCTGCCAGGACAGGTCACGGGGTTTTGTCAATGATATATAGGAATTTTGCTAGCAGGGTAAAGGAGGTGATTGTCCCTCTGTATAAGGCAATGGTCAGGCCATGCCTTGAGTACTGCGTACAGGTCAGGAGGGCTCATTTTAGGAAAGATGTAGATTTGCTTGAACGTGTACAGAGAAGGGCAACAAGATTGGTGAGGGGAATGAAGGGATCCTCTTACCAAGAGAGGCTTAAGTTCTGCAAATTGCAGTGGCTGGAGACTAGGTACCTGCGTGGTGATCTGATTGAGGTATATAAGGCCTTGAATGGGTTGAACACGCTGAATTCTGATGGGATCCTTCCACTTGTTGAGATTACGAACCTAAGGGGGCATAAATTCAAATTAAGAAAGGACAGTTGTAGAATAGATGTGCGGAAATTTTCCTTTAGCCAGCGGGTTGTTAATTGCTGAAACAAACTTCCATCTGTCATTGTGGAAGTTGATAGGTTGAATAAATTTAAGGAGGAACTGAACAGGCATTTGGAGGGAATTGTGTGATTTTTTTTTTTGGCTGATGCTGCATAAGCTCATACACTTACTTTCTTGCATCACATGCCACTACTACTACTACTACATCCTCATAATAGGTAATAGATCTTCCATAGATAGTCTCTTTTTAAAGTTCAATTCTGTACATGACAGGCTCAAACTTACCCTTGAAATCGGAATGAACAACCAGATCAATTTTCTTAATCTTACTATCTTCAAAATAGATACAAAATTAAGCACAAAAATTTTCAGAAAATATACACATACCGGAAAATAACTTCATTTTGCTTTGCACCACCCCCTTAGCACGAAAAAAGCTGTCTTATACAACCAAATCCATAATGCCATCAAATTCAGCTCCTCACAAAATGATGTACAAAACGAACTTTAATATCTCACGGAGAAATTCATATCTAGAAACTATCATCCCCAACTCATTTCTCATACAATTTCCACCGTCAAAAATAGAATTAAAAACCCATCTAAACATAATAATAAAAAAAAACAAACACATGCATAATTCTCCCCTATCAGGGTGAACTTACAGCAAAATTCCATCACATATTTAAAGGTACAGACATTTCGCTCACCTTTTAAAGACATACATAAATACCCCACTAGTGACCTCAACAATATTATGTATCTTATTAAATGCCAATCCAACTGCGACGCCTGGTACATCGGCAGCTCCACCACAAAATTCGGCTCTACTAAAACCTCCAACACCTGCACATACTACCACAAAAACAGTTTTAGAACAGGCCAATCCAGCACAGAATTTACAATACATGCTCATACCTACAACCACACCCCCCTAGTCGATTCCGCTATCACCATTATTAAACTCAAATCCAGCCACAAAATTCTTCACTATGAAGCACTTATTATCGAATGGTTCCGGCACTATTCTAACCTCAACATCATAAACATGAAACTTCCCTTCAACCTTTCCCCGGCTTGGAACCTCTCGCAGTTAATGTTCCCACATGTCCAAAAGAGCATCATGGGAAGCACAGACAACCTTTAAAATACAGCACGCATTCACTTTCCACCCAATTTGCCAACTGAAGACGTTATAATCAACGAAAGTCCTTTCGTAACGACTATTGGCTCCGTCATACTATATTATCCATTTTTAAATTTTAATTTACTCTTAATGATTTCTTCCTTCTCTAATGACAACCTAGGATTGGAGATGTGCACTTCTACTGCCTTGGGCCCATTTTAAAATTTGTTAAATCACCCTTAACACCCCCCCCCCTCTTAATTCCTTTACTCTACCTTCTCAACTAAATGATTTAATTACCATTCCTTTTTTAAAAATTATTGCAGATTTATTCAAAGGTGAGTACTTTTAAGCACTTGCTATTTCATATTTTAGTATGATTATTTATGGTATTATGAGATTTCCATAATTTTTAGTAATCTTATTATTATTAACATTTATTAACTTGACACTGGTCAAGATAATAAAGGTTAAAAATTTTGTTAAAACTTAAAATTTTAACAAAAGTGGCCACACTTCACCTGACATGTACCCAACTTTGTGTTTTATTTCTAGAGAGACTTTGGATTTTTTGGATTCTTTTGGAATGCACAGAGATGCTTGATCTTTTACAAATGGATTCTGTGGGCGCCTCCGTAGCCAGGTGGGAAGGAGCAGCAGTGTGTAGCACACGCTTCTTGATTAGACCGGGGTTCGAGCCCGTCACCACCAAATATGGAGGATGCGGAAAGGTCAGGGAATGACCACCACATATCCCGGAGCAATATGGCCTTAGTTGCTAATGCTCTTAAAAACCAAATAACAAACAAACAAACAAATGGATTCTAATATTTATTATATGTGATTTTTTATTTTTTTTTAATGAAATATTTGAAAAATTAAGAATGTTATGCATTTTTTGCACATTACTTTCCAACAAACAAGACAATTTATTAAATTTGCTGAAAAAAAATAGTGACAAAACATGAAACTGTTAGCCACTTTCATTTTGTAGTTCAGAAAGAACTGTTAATACTGTGAAAACTCAAACTTACACAAGCACATATCAATATGTTTTGCTAAATAAATAAATAGATAATAATAATATTTTGGGTGGCTCCGTCTGTGCATTTCATACCTGAGGGACCTATTGTAATAATAATATAATTATTCAAAATCAGTATTATAATTATTCAATGACATGAAAAAAAAAGAAAAAAAAAAAAAAAAAAAACAATGATTTGGAAGGTAATTTTAAATGAAATTAATGATATTAAAGAAAAGAAATTATAAACAAAGTCGATTAAGCACTTATTAATAAAAATGTCACATCATCCAAAACATTGTTTAATATTAATATTAGCCATATAGGACAAAGAAGCCATAGATATTTGCTGTACCCAAAAAATAAAATAAAAATTCATAAATAAAATAATAAAAATATAATAAATAAACATATATAAAAAAATGAACAATTTTCTGTTTTTCTCCTATAATTTTCCAGCTGATCTTTAAATTTTCCCAAGCTGTTAGTGTCAGCTACCCACAAAAGTAACTTATTCCAGTAATTAAAAACTTTCTGGCTGAAAGAAAACTTCCTCCAATCCAGTCTAAATCACATTCCTTGTAATTTGAATTTAAGGCTGGTAGTTCTGAAATTATTTACAAGAGTGAAAATTTTGCCTTCATTTTACTATTCCCTCTCAGAGTTTTATATACCTCAGTCAGGTCCCCTCTAAGGTGCCTAGTTGTCAAACTCTGTAGCTCAGACATTCAAAGTGTTTTGTCATCTGGTGTCCTCTCACAGATCTCACCAAGTGATTTGCCCATTTTTGGACCCTTTCAAGATGCTGAATTTTTTTTTTTTTTAGTTTTGCTGCAACTGAAATTGTTGAAGCTAAACATAAAAAAAGGCACCTGAGGTGAATGGGATCTATTCAGTTGTATTAAGGGAGAGCAAAGCAGTTAAACAAACTCTTTCCCATAAATGAGAATATCTTTGGATTCAGGATAGGGCCTTGTGAAATAGAAATGTACAAATATGTCTCCGTTTCACAAAGGGAATCAAAGAGTGACATGAGTAATTACAGCCTTGTTAGCTTAACTTCTGTTGCAGTCATGCTGTTCAATATTTTGTTTTTTATAATTTTGGGCTTCTTAGTAATATGAGATGTGATCAAAAAGCTTGGGAGCTGAACTGTTATTCAGGAGATGATGACGATAAAATTGCTTACTGCTTTTTGGATGGATCTCCTTCAAAGTAGTCCTTGACACTGTATATACATATTAGGGTGCTCCTGTAACATCTGAAGCATTCCTGATAGGCTTCTTTTTTCAGTTACAAATAGTTCCTGTGTGATGTTCTGAATTATTTACTCAATCACTGCAGATCTGCAACCTTTCAAGGGGCTTTAAGCTTGCGAGACAAAAAAAATCACTGAGACTTAGTGAGTATGGCAGACGGGAGACAATATTGATGGAGTGCTTTTCAAAAAAAAAAAAAAAAATTGAATGGAAAGTGCTCCACACTGGATACAGTATTCCAAGTGCAGTCTTACAATTGCTTTATACATTGGAATTATGCCTTTTCTATCCCTAAAAGAAAATTTGATAAATCATGAATAGGACACCATGGACCTTCCTTGCCACCTGACCTGTCTACCCTGCTTGGAAACCTTTATGTCTGACCATTCATAACTCTCAAATCCCTTTTTCGTCTTCTTCTGTTGCTGTTTTTAATTCATTCTTACCTAGTGTATAAGTTATTTTGGAGTTCAAGACTGCATTTTTCTGCATTAAAGCATAGCTACAATTGTCTGATCACCCTTGAAGCTTATGCAAGTCACACTAAAGGAGCACTGCTTGGCACTGATCATTAACTGCTTTCTCAATCTCCACTATCTAAAAATTTTGACATTACGCCGTCTTTCTCCACACGATGACCTTCTTGTGATAACAGCATCATTCAGTAATACACTCCTGGAATTGGCAAACTACTTCAGCCAGTTTGGACTAAAAATAAACCCAGAAAAGTCTGAATTTATGATATTCTCCTTAAAGAAAATGCCCTCTTACATTCAGCCATCAATGTGTAATCTCCTATCCCCATCGTCAATAAGCACACTGATCCAGGGTTGTTTTTGATTCTAAGCTCTGCTTCAGGAACAACCACATGAACAAGCTGCTCACCCTGGCAGCTCGACTCCAGTGGATTGCCAAACAGCATTTACATTACATTAATGAAATCACAACTACCAGAAAATATATAAAATCCATGGTATACTCTCCACTTTTATATGCTGCAGAGGTATGAGCATCCGCTGGCCCTAGCACAATTAGGCCACTTCTTTCTGCTGAGTACGGGGCAGAAAGGCAGATTACGAGAAATGTTTGGCAAGGGATGCAAAGAAAAACAGCAAAGAGTTCTTTACTTATGTAAACTCTAGAAGGAAGGGGATGAATCAGATTGGTCCACTTGATATCGATGGGTCAACTGTTGATGATCCTGCTCAGGTAGCTAACAAACTGAATGAATATTTTGCATCGACATTCACACATGAGGAGTTATTCAGCGAGGAGAATTCCAGAGGTGTATTCAACTCTGGCAGTAAGCTAGAGAATCTTGTAATAACTGAGAGTAAAGTGGAGGAGAAATTGTTGAAGATAAATACAAGAAAGGCACCTGGGGTGGATGGGATCTATCCAGTTATATTAAAGGAAGCAGCAAAGGAAGTAAGCAAACCCTTAGCCATAATTATGAGAGCTTCCTTGGACTCAGGAGAAGTACCCATGGACTGGAGATGTGCAAATGTAACCCCAATTCACAAAGGAGGATCAAAGGGCGACAAAAGTAATTATAGACCTGTTAGTTTAACATCTGTTCCTGGAAAATTAATGGAGGCACTGGTTAAAGAAGCACTGCAGGATCATCTAGACAAGACTTCAATCATAGCTCAGACACAGCATGGTTTTGTTAAGGGGAAGTCTTGCCTGACCAATTTGATTGGATACTATGATGCAGTCACAAAAGAACTGGATGCAGGGAATAACTTTGATATTATTTACTTGGATCTTAGAAAGGCTTTTGATACTGTTGCACATGGAAGACTGCTGCACAAATTGGAGCAGTGTGGCATTGGAGGCAAATTGCTACTGTGGATAAAGGGGTGGTTGAGGGGGAGAAGACAGAGAGTGGTAATCAATGGACACTGCTCATCGTGAACTAATGTTATTAGTGGAGTCCCTCAGGGTTCAGAATTGGGTCCATTACTGTTTTCTGTATTTATAAATGATATTGATGATGGTATATCAAGCTTAATGTCCACGTTTGCCGACGACACGAAGGTTGGCAGGGTTGTCAAGGACACTACTGACACTATGCTACTGCAACAGGATCTGGAAAGGTTGAGCAGATGGGCTTCGAGGTGGCAAACGAAGTTTAACATTGACAAATGTAAAGTACTACATATGGGAAACAGCAACCCCAGAGCAACGTATGAACTCTGTGGTACTACACTGACAGTGGTAGAGAATGAAAGGGACCTGGGAGTGGTTGTGCAGGCAGATATGAAGTTTTCTGAGCAGTGCAGACGGGCTGCAAGAGTACCTCATGGTGTATTGTCAATGATATATAGGAATTTTTCTAGCAGGGATAAGGAGGTGATTATTCCATTGTATAAGGCAATGGTCAGACCACACCTAGAGTACTGTATACAGGTCTGGAGGCCTCATTTCAAGAAGGATGTAGAGATGCTGGAACGAGTACAGAGAAGGGCAACAAGATGAATGGAACAAAGGGGTGCTCTTACGAAGAAAGGCTTAAGTTTTGCAAATTACAATGTCTGGAGACTAGGCACCGGCGAGGTGATCTGATAGAGGTGTATAAAGCCTTGAATGGTTTGAGCATGCTCAATGCTGATGGGATTCTTCCTCTTGCTCAGAATAATCACCTGAGAGGGCATAAATTCAAATTGAGAAAAGACAGATGTAGGATAGACGTGAGGAAATTTGCCTTTAGCCAGCGGGTGGTTGGTTGGCAGAATAAACTTCCAACCCTTGTCATGGAAGTTGATAGCCTAAATAAGTTTAAGGCTCAGCTGGACAATATTTCGAACGAACGGAGGGGTGAAGTGGAAGTGGTTATTTTTTATTTATTTATTTATTTATTTATTTTTATTTTTTATTATTTTTTTTATTATTTTTTTTTTTTTGGCTGATGCTGCATAAGCTTGCTTTCTTGCATCAAATGCCTCTACTAATGCTAATGCTAATTTTGATATCATAATTTTTTTTTGATTTTAGAAAGGCTTTTGATAACTGTTGCAAATGAAAGACTGCTGCACAAATTGGAGCAGTGTGGCATTGGAGGCAAATTGCTGCTATGGATAATGGGATGAGTGAGTTGGAGAAAACAGAGAGTGGTAATCAATGGATACTGCTGTTTGTGGACTAATGTGGAGTCACCACCCAAGGTTCAGTGTTTGGTCCATTGTTGTTTTCTGTATTCATTAATGATATTATGATGATGATGATGATATATCAGGCTTAATATACAAGTTTGCAGACGATACGAAGGTCGACATGGTTTTTAATGACACTAATGACAGTACACTGCTGCAACAGGATCTAGAAAAGTTGAGCAGATGTGCCGAGATGTGGCAACTGAAATTTAACATTGACAAATATAAAGTACTTGTGAATCAGTAATCCCAGAGTAACGTAACAACTGTGTGGCACTAAACTGACATAGTGTGCATAGTTTTGGCGGAAAGGCACCTGCTGTGGTTTCCTGCATCTGTGCCATATGAACTCTGTAGAGAGAAACAATATCACTGTGAAAGCCAGAAAAATTTTTTGTGTTGTAAATGAAGTATTGTGCTAGGTTCTGTTGGGTGTCCTGGCTTTTGGCTGCAGGGCCCCTGGTGGGACCCCACATTGCCCGCACACACCAATAGGAGGTAGCCATGCTGCCCATAATTCTCTGGCTAGTCTCCTCCAGGTCGCCTGAGCTTCCTGGAAAGAGATCAAGTAAAAAAAAATATATATAGGGTACAGAGAGAACAGGATGTACCGGAGGGGGTAAAGGAAAGGAGGTATGGACAGAGCGACAGAGAATGTAGGAGAAGGCATCCTCCACAGGTTGGTTGGGAATTCTCCCACCTGAGCAGAAGTGGAAGAAGATGGCCCTCGAGAGGATGGGAAGACAGTCATGTATCAAGAGAGACACAGATGAAACAATTCAAACAACCTGAGTGTCAAGTTCAGTAGCTAGAAGTGGTCACAATCTAGGTGAAGATGTTCAGTATATGAGAAAAGGGTGTTGATCAATGTGCATCAGTCCCATGATGTTGCACCAGTGATCTTCTTCTGGTGAAGAGATCATGGGCGAAGGCAGAGAAAGCGCGATACTGATTTTCTTCCTCATTGATCAGAAAATGTTCATTTCCTCGAGGCAAGACATGTATTTTTGTTATGAGCAACGTTCTCAGGTCCACGTAGAGCGGGCAAACATAGAATAGGTGATCCCAGTCTTCGATTTCACCATAAAGACAGCGAGGGTCATCAACGATGTTCATCGATGCAAGTTTGTGTTTATGGATCCATGGCCTGTAATCAGAAAGTGGTATATAACCCTGGGCTGTACCATTCTGGAGCTTTAGGATAGATCTGGGCTATTTCAGGTAAGAATTTTTTAGTGATGGAACCTTTGGGGGTGGTATTCCTGGCAAAACAGATTTCCATCTGTTTTGCCAGGCGTTAAGAAGGTATACTGCAAGGTGCTTTTTTCCTTCTTTGCTGGGTTTGTAGTGAAATCTAGGATGGTGGTAGGGAGTCCCTTTGCGAGCCGGTAGTGCACGCCTTTGCGAATTATCTGCAGGTCCAGAGGGAGAACTCCTGCCAAGACTTGGAGCGCTGGGTTGCTTACTGTGCCGCAGGCATGGGTGATAGTGAGAAGGTTATTATGCTTGATGGAGGTGAGCTTCCTTTGGTTACGAACAATGAGTGCATGATGATACCAGACACCTGCACAGTAGGTTATAGTGGGAATAAATACAGCTTTGTATTGCATTTGCAGTGAGCGGCGATTTAGGCCCCAGTGAGACCTGCAGATCCTCACTACCACTGCATTGTAGTTCCTGACTTTGCGATGAAGGTAGTCTATGTGCAGATAAAACGTGAGCTTGGGGTCGAGAATTACCCCAAGGTACTTCATCTCAGTTGCCTGTTTGATGGTTTAGTTTTAATCTGCAGCGCTCTGCTTATTTGAAGGGTTCCTCTGAGCAGAATTGTAAGGGTTCTGTTGGCTGTTGTTTCCAGGGAAGCTGTGGAGTTTCCAGTGACTGTCAGTATCAAGTCGTCTGCGAAGGCTTGGGTGGAAACATCCCCCAGGTCTAGGTTCAGGAACTCGTCCATGACCACATTCCAAAGGAAAGGGCCAAGGACAGAGCCCTGGGGGCATCCTCTGTAGACATTTCTGGAGACTTGTCGATAGGCATTTCTGACTGTAACACTTCTGTTTAGAAGATAGTCCTGTTTGCAGCTGTAAAGATTTGCTGGAATGCTAGCTTCTCTGAGTCTTCATAGTATACTTGGCCACCAGAGCAAGTCAAAGGCCCCGGCGAAATCCACTGATATTACTAAGAAGTATTTGGTGGCTGAATTTTTGACAAAATCCATGAGCTGGCGAAGAGCATCTTCTGCTGAATGGCCTGCCCGAAAGCCGAACTGGTTTGGGGACTGGAGATTTGCATTTTTATAGTGTTTTTCCAATCTGGATAAGAGAAGACATTCAAATATTTTGCTTAAAACGGGAAGGAGTGCTATAGGTGTGTATGACCTTGGCTGCTCTGGTGGTTTACTTGGGTTCTTCAAAATGAGGCGTAGATTGGCCTCTTTCCAGTCACCCGGGAAGAGTCCAACTTCCAGCAAGCTTCTTAATTACTTCTGCCTCAATGAAGTCTAACCCTGGGCTTTTTTTGTTTTTTGTTTTGCCAATGGCAAGTTTTAATTCATCTAAGTTGAAAGGCTGTTCTATAGAAGTGGTGCTGTAGGATGCGTTTTCAGTACAGATTTCTTGTTGCTGGCTGGATTGAGGATCTGTGTTTAGCGGAAACAAGGTGTCCAAGATGTTGTTTACTGACTCTTCCCATCTGAGGGTTGTGGTGGTGCCCTGTGGAGGAGATGACTTCACCCCTGGGGAGCCTGTTTGTAACAGTGCGGTACACAACTCCCCAGGGGGTGCTGTTTCCAGTCCTGGAGACCAGGTGCTCCCAAGACTGTTTCTTCTTGGCTTTAATAAACTAGTGTAGTAATTTCTTAGCCTACGATAGTTATTGCGTAGGGCAGGGAACAGGTATCCTGTGTGTTATCAGACACTCAGCCTAAAACACTGATGGATCCAATATCTCTCTATTACAGAAGATTTAGGAGAAGTCCGGTTGGCCTGCCTCCCTAAAATCCACTCATGCACACCTTCTCGATGGTAAGCCCTGTTACGTCACTTAGGTGGCAACGAACGTGTAGAGTGGTTCTCTTCAAGACGCCTGGTCAGCGTGAAGAGGAAAAGACCAAACCCTCCAGCAATGAGAGCACAACAATACAAATGGCCCTCAGTCCCCAGCAGCTTTCACTCTCCCTCTTATGGCAGCGAGAGGATCAGAGTGGAAGCAGAGGGTGCTAAGAATCTCTGGGTACGACCAGGCTGCCATGCACGGAAATTGAACTTGGCCTGTTATAACGTACGATCACTCATCGGTGAAGACAGGATATTAGAGCTGGAAAAGGAATTAGAAAATGTGAATTGGAATATCATCGGTTTGGCTGAAACAAGAAGAAGAAATGAATCACTTATAAGTTTATCAAGTGGAAATCTGCTGTACACCAATGGAAACAGTGAAAGGAGTGAAGGTGGAGTTGGGTTTCTGGTCCATAAAGATTTTAAAAACAACATTTTGGAATTCAAAAGTACATCACCAAGGGTGTCAAGACTAATATTCAAGATTTCTAAGAGGTACAAGCTAAAGATTATAATGATTTATGCACCAACATCGAGCCATGATTATGAAGAGGTTGAAGAAATGTACACTGAAATGGAGAGTCTTCTAGATGAGCAGAAAACCCACTACACTATTATTCTGGGGGACTTCGATGCTAAGGTTGGAAAAAGGCAAAACAGCGCAGAAAGAGGAACTATAGGAAATTTTGGAATTGGTGAAAGAAATAAAAGAGGTGAAAGACTTGTGGAATTTGCAGAATCTCAAGGACTGTCAATAATGAACACTTTTTTCAAGAAAGGGTGAACAGAAAGTGGACATGGAAGAGTCCAAATGGATTAACTACTAATGAAATCGACTTCATCCTCACTAACAGAAGATATATTGTGAATGATGTTACCGTCCTGAATAAGGTAAATGTTGGAAGTGATCACAGAATGGTAAGATGTATACTTGATATAAATGTAGGAAAGGAAAGGAAAAAACTGACTCGAGTAAATAATACAAAGGTCTTTGAAATAACAGAGGAGGAGAAAAAGCAGTATGTACTGGAACTTAAGAACAAGTTTGAGCTTCTGCAGACTGCTCAGGACCAAGATATCGACGAGGAATATTACTACTTTCTGAAAGTGATAAAGCCCAAGAAACCTATAGGGAAACAGAAATCCAAAGAAGAAAAAATTAGTCAAGAAACACTTGTCATGATGAACCAAAGACGACAAATGAAGAGCAAGAAAAACACTGACAGGGAGAAAATTGAGTATACTGAGTTATGCAAAGCCATTAGAAAGAGACTCAGAGAGGACATAAGAAGATTTAACACAAGAAAAGTTGAACAAGCATTAAGGGAAAACAAAGGATTTAAATCAGCAGCCATGAGCAGTAATACAGAAAGACAAATGATACTGAAACTGAAGAATAGCGATGGTGTACTTATAAACAGCAGAGAAGGCATAATTCAAATAGCAGAAGACTACTATAGAGAATTATACAAGGAGCGAGGGAATGATACCAGCAGTGGGGAACATGGATTGCAAAGTAGCAACACATACGACATACCCGATATTCTTCCTGATGAGGTAGAACATGCATTGAAGAAAATGAAGAATCGGAAAGCCCCGGGGGAAGATGAAGTTACTGTAGAGTTGTTAAAATTGGGAGGAAGAGACATAACACAAAAACTGGCAAGGCTCTTCACAAAATGCATTAGAAAAGGTGTGATGCCTAAGCAGTGGAATAATGCAATCATAGTTTTGCTGCATAAGAAAGGAGATAAATCAGAAATTGGAAATTATAGACCAATTAGCTTGTTATCCCATATCTACAAGTTGTTCACAAGGGTCATTACTAACAGATTAGAAAGAATACTTGATGAGAATCAACCGAAAGAGCAAGCTGGCTTTAGGACAGGATTCTCAACTATGGATCACCTTCACGTAATATCACAGCTAATGGAGAAAGCAAATGAATATAAAACACCATTATGCCTGGCATTTGTGGATTATGAAAAGGCGTTTGACTCCATACAGCATAAGGCAATGTTTCGGGCACTGGAAAGACAAGGCATAGATACTCCATATATTATGATTTTGAAGAAAATATATGAGAGAATGATAGACTAGACAAAGACAGTAGCAAATTTAAAATCGAGAAAGGAGTTCGACAAGGAGACACATTATCTCCGAAGCTGTTTACTGCTGCCCTTGAGGAAGCTTTCAGAAGATTAGACTAGTCGCAGAAAGGAGTCAATGTGAACGGAGAGTACCTAAACCATTTACGATTTGCAGATGACATTGTGGTCATAAGCCACGATCCCAAAGAATTAAAGGAAAATCTTAATCAGTTATGCACAGTTAGTAAGGATTTTGGACTAAAGATGAATATGGCTAAAACAAAAGTAATGATGAACAAGTATGCCACGGAAAGGGAAATAATGATTGAAGGAGCAGTAATTGAAAAGGTGGAGTCATATACTTATCTGGGACAAGTTATTAGCTGTAATAATGATAAATGGCTGGAAGTCAAGAGAAGAATAAATTTTGGATGGATAGCATTCAGGAAATATAGTCACATACTGAAGAGCAATATCCCAGTTTGTCTGAAACGTAAAATAATGAATCAGTGTATACTCCCCACCATGACTTATGGAAGTGAAACTTGGGCACTCACCAAAAGAATGGAAGAGAAGCTGAGAACTACACAGCGAAGAATGGAACGAATTATATTGGGAATCAGACTGTTAGATAAGAAGAGAAACACATGGATTAGGCAGCAAACTCAAGTAAAGGACATTCTTATCAAAACTAAAGAACTAAAATGGTCTTGGGCAGGACACATAGCTCAAAGACATGATGACAGATGGACTAAGAAAATAACAGAATGGTACCCAAGAGGAGCTAGAAGAAAACCTGGAAGACAAAGGCGGAGATGGATAGATGAAATTCATGAGTTTTTGAGTAGTAAATGGATGGCCAGTGCTCAAAACAGAAGGAACTGGAAAGTTGCTGGAGAGGCCTTCATCCTGCAGTGGATTGAAAATGGCTGATGATGATGATGATTAACTTCATGAGGGGCCCCAGGTACGGCGAGCACGTTGAAATGCTATCCGATCTGTAATAACTTGATGGCGGAGATGATCCAGTTGGTTGCACCACTATAGGATAGCACTCGGGGAAGGGTGTTTCTTCTTGATTGTTTTTTTACAGACATTGGTTATGATTGATGTTATTTTCCTCTGATGCTGGTGTGGTTGAGGTTAGTGAGATTGGTGTTTCCAGGAATTTGAAGGGAAGCTTGGACCATTAAATTAAAGAGGTTCCAGTCTGCTTTGTTAATTGCATAATGGATGATATTGTTTCTAGGTGGAGGTGCTGGTTCTATTGAGCGTTGAAGGTTAACTAACCTAACCATAATATATCTCTTGTTTCCCTGGCAATTGAGTCACCGACAATAACTAGTTCCTGTTGGACCAGCGCATTCTGCCTTAAGATTGCCGCTGTGTTGCCTGATGCACAAGAGTAAGCTCTGACATTGAGTTCAGCAGCTGAGCACTTGATGAGTGCCCCATTTTTAACTCCTTCAAGGTCATCTGCCCTACTCATCAAACTCTCATAGATGCCCATCAGAATGCTGAGTCAGTTACAGTTTCTGCATACAGGTGTTTAGATTCACAATTCTATTGGTAAGTTTAATCGGTATTTGATATGGCTTTCATATCTGTGGAATCACTATTCTCTAATGGCATCATGGGAATGCCACCCACTTTGGCTGCAGTTTCCCTATTGCGTTTCTTGCAGGCAAGGTAAGGCCTATTTTCTTCTTGATCTTCCACAGATTCATTTAGTGCAAAGTCACCCCGGGATCTTGTTAAGGGGACAGTCAATGTTCTTTTCTCATTTTTCGGTTCGCTGTTTGATATGGTGGAGATTGTCAGTTTTTATAGATGGACAAGTACGGATTTACAGGCACTTCGGATAAGCGGGCAGATTTTAGTTTTTCTTTTTACCAACTGCAAGAAGCAAAATGACGTGCACACTTGTCATTCTTAAGATTTAGGCAGTGCATTTTGTGTGAGTTAAATTCACAAGAAATACAGTTTTATTGTTTTCTCCTGGGCGAAAAATGTCAGGTTTTGCTTTCACTGTGTCTCCCGAGGATTGGAAACAAAAGGCTAGGGGGTAGCAGGGAGGAAATCACTTTATAGCAGGAGGAGAACAATATTCTAGAATCTAGGATACTTGAAAGCCCTTAGGCAGTCAAAGAGACCAACGATCAGTGATCACCTTGTTGCGATGGCAGGCAGTAGTCGAAGCGACATGGTGAGTATATATTATGCATGCGAGAGTTAGAAAAAAATTTAAATTAAAATACTTATCTCTGGGGCCTTGTATCCAAAAACATCTTATAAGCTTCTCAGGACTCTGGACTACTGCTGAAGAACATTGACAGTTTGGCAGATTCTGATAAATCACTGTTTTACAGACAAAATGACAGAGGACAAAAATCACTCAGGTAACTAGACTGGCTATTTTTCTAGTTACTACACTGACAGTGATAGAGAATGAAAAGGACCTGGGGTAATTGTGTAGGCAGATATGAAGTTTTCTGAGCAGGGCAGACTGTTTTCAAGATTAGCTCCTGGTGTCTTGTCAATGACCAGACCTGTATACATACCTCCAGACCTGTATACATACCTTGAGTATGTATACAGGCTGGAGGCCTCATTTTAGGAAGGATATAGAGCTGCTGGAGTGAGTGCAGAGAAGGGCAACAAGATTAGTGAATGGAATAAAGGGTTGCTCTTACAAAAAAAGTCTTAAATTTTCAAATTACAGTGTCTAGAGACTAGACACCTGCGAGGTGATCTAATTGAGGTGTATAAAGCCTTGAATGGTTTGAGCATGCCCAGTGTTGATGGGATTCTTCCTCTTGCTCAGAATAATCACCTGAGAGGGCATAAATTGAAATTAAGGAAAGACAGTTGTAGGATAGATTGTGTGTAAGTTTGCCTTTAACCAGCAGGCGGTTGATTGCTGGAACAAACTTCCATCTGTCGTTGTAGTAGTTTATAGCTGAAACAGATTCAAGGCAGAACTGGACAAACATTTGGAGAAAGTGAATTGGTGAAATCAGAAGGGGGGGGATGTTTTTTTTTTGCTGATGCTATATAAGCTTGCTTTCTTGCATCATGGCCCTTGCTAATGCTAAGTACATGGTCGAAGGGTGCCTCCAAAGCCAGGTGGGCAGGAGCAGCAGTGCGTAGCACACGCTTCTTGATTAGGCCGGGTTTGAGCCTGTGACTGCCAAATATGGAGAATGCGGGAAGGTCAGTGAATGACCACTGCATATACCTGGAGCAATATAGCCTTAGTTGCTAATAATAATAACACGGTCGAAGTGAGTGGTCCTTTACGCACCTCAGATCACAACTTGGTGATTATCTTTTCTCAAATGGAGCCTTTATCTGATTGCTATTCCCAATCTCATGTTGTTTGACATTACAAGAATGCAAAATGGGATGACCCGCGAGATTTATTTTCTTCTTTTCCTTGGTCGGATTACTGTTTCAAAACTTCTGATTTCAGCATTTGCTCAGATTGTGTCAGTGAAATTATTCTTGTAGGAATGGAATCCTTTATCCCAATTCCACTTTAAAATCTCGTCCTTTATCTAAATCTTTGTTTTCCAATAAATGTGCTAAGGCTCTTCAAGAGAAGAATGTTGCATATTGTAATTGGCTTGTTTCCAATTCTTCAGTTTCATTTTCTGCTTACACCAAAGCTCACAACAATTGTAAAGCAGTTATTAATCAGATTTTGAAAAAGCGAAGAGTATAAAACTTGCCAATTTTTGGCAAGTTTTATACTTGGCTACCATTGGCAAGGAAATCCTTGCCAATGGGAGCCGAGCATTCTGGTCTCTTGCCAAAGCTATTGACAGCAACTTTTGCCCATTTCTGCTCCCACCTCTGTCAAAAGCAGATGGTTCACTTCAGCCAAGGATAAAGCTGACCTGCTAGCATCCCATTTTTCTTCCAATTCATGTATTAATGATCTTGGTAAAATACTTCCCACCATTCCCAACACGTTTCAATCATTGCCTCCTGTGGTCTTCCATCAAAAGGATGTCAAAAGGATTTTGACGAATCTTGATGCTAAGAAAGCTCCAGGTCCTGATGGTATTTCTCCACTTGTTGTCAAAACCTGAACTTATTCCTGTTCTATGCCGCCTTTTTTTTCACTTTCTTATTCCAAAGTTGTTTTTCCTTCTGCTTGGAAATTTGCTCATATCCAGCCAGTTCCTAAAAAGGTGACATCCCTCCCATACAATTATCATCCCATTGAAATTACTTCTACTCTTTTTAAAGTAATGGAGAAATCAATTAACTGCCAACTCTTAAACTGCCTAGAAACCTTCCATCTGATGAACGATGACCAGTGGATTCCGTCACTGTCGATCCACTGGTGATGTTCTGACTTATGTGCTACCTATTTATGGACAAATTCAATGGAAAAGTTTGGTGAAACACAAGCAGTTCTTGACATCTCAAAGGCTTTCAATCGTGTTTGATATAAAGGTCTTCAAAACAAGCTTCCATCTTATGATTTGCCAACTGCTTTTTGTAATTTGTTATCCAGTTTTCTCTCTGTTCGCTCACTGAGGGTAGATAGCTCTTTGTCTTCTAACTTCTCCACTAATGCTGGTGTTCCCCAAGGTTCAGTTCTTTCCTCCACTCTTTTCCTCTTCTATATTAATGACCTTCTTCCATTGACTGGAAATCCTATCCATAGTTTTGCCGATGATAGCACATTGCATTCCGGTTTGAGAAACCTTGCCCTGCTCAATCAGCTTCAACTTCTCGAATATCCACTACCAATTCCTTAAATGCTGATCTCCAGGTAAATTTCCAGTGTGGCAAAGACAACTTAGTTGATTTCAATCCTTCTAAAACTCAGTCTTGTCTTATATCTCGCAAAAAGAATTCTTCTGCTCCTATGCTTATCTTTGGTGACACTCTGATGTCTAGGCAAGTTGATATATCTCTTTTGGGGATTACCCTTACTTCTAATCTCTCTTGGCACAAGCACATTACAAATATTGCTTCCTCTGCATCTAAAAAACTTGGTTTTCTGTTTCGCCCTTGGCATTACTTTTCTTCCAAACAACTGTTCACTCTGTACAAATCGCAAATCCGCTCTACCATGGAATATTGTTCCCACATCTGGGGAGGTGCCCCCGAAACCTCTCTCAGGCTTCTAGATGCCATTAAGAAGATGGCAGTAAGGTTAATTAATGACTCATCTCTAACAGAGTCTCTCCACTCTCTGTCTATTAGACATACTGTTTCGGCTGCATGCCTTTTCTATAGATACTTCCATGGGCACTGTTCTTCTGAAGTGGCTTCTATAATTCCCGCACTCTCTTTCAAAACAATCTGAGCAGGTGCTGCTAGCAGCCAACATCCATTTACTGTCCAACTTCTAACTCACAGAACCAACTTTTCATTTTCCTCGTTTATTTGTTCAACTGCCGTTTTCAGGGACAACCTTCCTTCATACGTATTTCCTGAAAATTACAGTCTATAGAAGTTCAAGTCTAATGTCAACAAATATCTTTTCTCTTATTCTCAACCTCCAGCCCAAGTGCAGTACTAAGTACTATTGATTCTAATACTTCTTCAGTTTTGGGTTTTCATAAAAAAAAAACAAAAAAAACCCTTTTTTATTATTTTTTGTTTTGATTATTATTATTTATTTGTTTATTCCTCTATTTATTTGACATAACATATTACTTTATGTACATGCATAAATTTGAAATTTTGTTTGCTTAATTGTTTTCTGAACTATCAAATGGAGTTAACTGATAGTGTCATATTTATATTAACTTTTTTTTTCGTTTTCAGCAGAAGTAATGTTTCGTTTTGTTGAAAATAACTAGTAGAAGTAAAACATTTTTAAAATTTTAAATTTGTTACGAAATAATTGCAGTACAGTACATTGAATAGATTAAATTTAAATCAATAAATTTAATAAGTATTGCAAAACTGACAAAACATATATTCGGACAGATTCAGAAGATAAAAGTAAAAATAGAAATTGTCTGTTTCATCAAAAAATAAATAAAAAATACATTGGACTCTGCATTGGTTTTCCATCTTACATGTAGTGTGGATTAATTAATATCTACTACAAACTGTCTATGCTAAACTGGTAATGATAGCAGACATGTGAATATATTCATTTTGCACATAATGCTAGCAGACATCATATTGATTGTTCATAAAATCAGCAACAGACAAAGAACAATAAAAGCTTGAACATTTAATGTAATTCTCCTAATAAAATATAGTATGATCATATTTATAATATGTACTTCTGTATTGAACAAGAAAATTATGATTGTAAATTTTGCATTGATTATATAGTGCAGCAAGGTTACAATTAAATTGTAAATTTCACTACATAGGATACATACCTATCAAGACCTAACAAGATATTGTTTCATACTTTAAAATAATCTATCAAAACATGCTGTTTCAATGGTAGAGCATGTTTTAAAAGAGAATTATGAAGGTGCACAATAGCAGTTATTTCACTTTCGCAGTGAAACTTCTTGTTCAACCACAGTAGGTTTCGCCATCTTCATCACTACAAATTTCAGAAGATTCCATGACATCTGCATTGAGTTCCTCTTCATTTGTGCATATCCTGCAACATTCAATGTTTGCATCCACTTCTGCGTAATATTTGAAGCTTAAGTTTTCATGTAAGTTTAGGTGATGATGCACATGCTGAAATATTTCTTCCTTATTATTGGACTGTTCTTCGCAATTAATAGAGGAAGAAGCATGCGAAACTTCACACATTGCATCATTCGAGGCAGTAAATCCAGCCTATCTGAAGCAGTTGGTAATCAGTTTTTCAGCAACTTTATCCCATGCTGAAACAATTATTACATTGCCTGCAGGATGTTGATTTTGCTTTCAAGACATAGCACAATTTTGTTTAATAGTATTCTTCAGTAGTTTTCTTAAAACACTGGATTACACCTTGATCAAGTGGCTGAAGAACTGACATCATATTTGGTAGTGATTTCGCGTTGGTTGTTTACTTGACAATGAGGGGTGCAGTTATCACACAGCAAAATTTTTCTATTCTTCTCACCCACTCAGCTTGCTAAGTCTCTAATTCTTTGTAGATTTGTGATGTCATCCATATCTTTTGGTTTTCTCGATACATAGTAATGTCTTTAAACCATTAAAGAATTAAGGCTTCTGGGCATTACCAGTGGTTAAAAGAAGAAGCTTCTCTGTGCCAGACATATTTGCTGCTAGGAGAACCGTAATCCATTGTGTGGCCTTTTTTGCACTACTACATTTCTGGCCTTTAAATATAAGTGTTTTATCCAGTAGCAATTTAAAAGAGAGTCCAGTTTCATCAGCATTGAAGATGTTGTTGTGGTCATACATTAGCAAAACATTTTTTAAAGAATTTTCTTTCCATTCCTTTGTAGCATCAGTGTCCACAGCTGCATTTTTGCCACACATTTTTTTGAAATACAAGCCATGACAAGTATTAAATTTCTGAAACTATCCATCTGAACTTTTAAATTTTTCAATATCCATTTGATGTGCAAACAATTCAGCCTTAGCTTTTAAAAGATTACCTGGAACTATTTTTGCATGCATCATCATTAGCCATTCCAAAAGTACCTTTTTCAAGATCCAAATACTCGCTTTTCATACTTAAATCCTACCTGGTGCAGGAGATTTCTCTAAACTTTCAATATTTTTCTGAGCTTTTAGAATAGTGAACAGAGTACTCTTAGAAATACTGAACTGTTTGGTGATGTCAGTCTTAGAATGTGCACCATTATCTACAGCTTGCAAAATCCTAATTGCAATTGGCAAAGCTATCTGCTAAAAAAGTAAAAATTCAAATTAATACGTAGAAATTTATGGTTGTTATAGAGAAATCCTTTTATTTTCAATGTCATTATACTGAATGTACAATAGCATTAGGTTAATAAGAAATTGGCCAGGACCAATCACATAAGACATTATAACATGTTGGGAAGTTAAAAGGAGGTTTGCTATTAAGAGCTTCGACTCTCTCTCTCTCTCTGTGTGTGTGTGTGTGTGTGTGTGTGTGTGTGTGTGTGTGTGTGTGTGTGTGTGTGTGTGTAGTAGTAGTAGTAGTAGTAGTTTGGTTTTCAGGAGCATTAGCAACTAAGGCCATATTGCTCCGGGAATATGCAGTGGGCATTCTCTGACCTTTCCGCATCCTCCGTATTTGGTGATGACGGGATCGAACCCTGGTCTAATCAAGAAGCGTGTGTTATGCACTGCTGCTCCTTCCCACCTGGCTACGGAGGCGCTGTGTGTGTGTGTGTGTGTGTGTGTGTGTGTGGAGAGAGAGATTAAACATTTGCAATTAGCCATGTGAAAGAATAATATACTCTTTTTTGAATTTCTGTATTTGTGAATGCACTGAATTTCATGTCTGAATTAACTTTGTTAAAATAATTTAATATATTATTCTTCTTGCAGCAAGTATCCATACAGATTTTGATGAATATCCCGAAATAAGTGGAATAAACAATACCCGGGTAAGTTATATTTCTGAATATGCATTTATGAATATATGTCATTCATATTTTAATTATTTCGCAGTAATGCCAATGTTTGAATGATTCTTAGGAAAATTAATTGATATTAATGTTGTTATATTTTATTTTATATCAGTACATGCACATACTGGTCAAAACATTAGAGACCTTTTTATACATTGTGTTATTATGTGAAAACTATGCAAATGATAACACTGCTGTTTTTAGTGTTTAACTATATGATAGAACTGGTCCTCAGAAAACTACTTATGTACTGTTTCGAAGCATCTATGTAATAACATGATACTACGTTCATCAGAATGAGTGTTTTGTTGAATATTTTAATTTTAAAATATTCATGGGGGTTACCATGTTTCAATCCTCTTCTTTCTTGTCTTCAGTAGTTTTTTTTTTTTTTTTTTTTGCAGGGATTTGTTTAAATAATGAGTTAAACAGTTATAATTCAAATTAAATCACAGGCTAAAAATCAAGAATAAAGTGTACATGGTTTGGTGGAACTTACTAGATCCCACTGTATTTATACCTGATTTTTGATTTTTCTTTTGTAATCTGTAACACCCTAATCCTATAATTTTAACACAGGCATATTATCCTGTATCCTAAAATGAAGTCAATGAATTGTGGCATGCCAATTGGTGATCCTCACTTTCTAATCATCATAGTGAAAAAGAGATAAAAAAGACTACAGTGATATAAGAAAGATAAAAAAAAAAAAGACTACAGTGATGTAAGAAAGATAAAAAAAGACTACAGTGATATAAAAACTATGATCAACTGGTTTCATGGTTTTATGAATGCTGTTTCACATATTTCCATACAGATGTAGCAATGTATGGTGCTAATTTCAGTAATACATCTGTGGGCTGAAGTAATGTTTGCCTTGGGAAGGAGCAGGGACGGATGTTGACATACTGGTCTGCCATGAAAATGAAGAATTATTTGGACCAGCTACTCATTTGGAATGATAGAATTTGAGACCCTGTTCATTCTGTAATACTTTACTTTTATATCGCCAACACTCTTTATTATCAGTCATGCATAAGGATGCTATTCTTTCATCTTGCCAATGTATTTTTAAATGGTTTGAACAATATGATAAATGTGGTATTCTCTGTACCCTTCACAGCTGTCTGATGCCAGTACCATGCAAATTTATTGGAATATCTTTGAATGTGGTATAAGGCCATTTATATTTAGACAGCATCACAAATAGCAGGTGTTGCAACAAAAATAGCATAACATCCACCCTGATATTCTCTAGACAGTCTCAGTACATCTAGAGGATAGTACCATGATTCCACTGATATTCATGTTTGAATTATGGTGCTATAATTCAGCTATTTAGATGGTCATTAAGCATGAGCTTTCCCAAAACAATCCTCCACTTTAGCAAGTTTTCTAACCTATATATATATATATATATATATATATATATATATGTTAGAAAACCATCCCAGTATGTCCAATCAAATCATTGTTATATGCTTTGATT